>NC_133372.1:5984934-6029384 GCF_049309525.1 Garra rufa | reverse complement strand
CTGCACTTTCTCCACACTCTCTTTGTGCAATCAAATGGCTTCAAAACTCCATGTGAAGGGCCCATTTGTAAACAGTGTCACCCAGAGCTGGTTTGTAAATATCTCCACGCTTTGGCGAAGAGGGATTGCTGGAACAAACGATGAACTCCAGAGGCAAAATGAGGATAATGATGAGGGGCGAGTGTGTTCAATAGAAGGTCAAAAAGTGCAGGGCCCGGGGCCATGAGAGCGTTAAAGAGACAGGATGAGAGAAAGCACTTGACATTTATACAGCCCATCATAAAGAAACAGACTGACAGCTACTCTAACAATCCAACGGGAGACTGGGATCAGCCACGATTCTCACGTGCTTAGAGCTATGGCTGGATATTGTTTGGCAGGAACCTTGCTGGCTCTTTAATTTCTGTCAGTTTGTTCTTGAAGGGTGCGTTCGCTTCTGGAGTCGACCTGTCTGCGACAGAGCAGCATTTGATGCGCAGATAAATGCAGAGAGCCGAGCAGGTTTTGATCTGCATAAAGACTTTCACCTCTATTTCCTCTCAGCTGCAGTAAACGCTGCTGGTTTGGAGGGGGGTCAGCCTTGCTTATCAAATATTTTTCAACTTAAATGACGGATTTATTAAACAAATAGCTTTTTGGTCTGACTCTGAACCCCTTGTGATTGAAATATGCCGCTGTGTCAACAGCCTGCCTCTCCTCGTCGCTGCCGAGATGCTGAAGATCACTGAATAAATACAAGTTGGAAATGAACACAGATCCGGAGGATTCGCTCTCCCAACCCCCTATTTGACATTTCCGTCCACGGGCCATCCTTCATGGACATTGTTATAACCAATACAGAGCCGTGCGTTTGCTCTGTGTGCACGTGATTTCCATAAAACAGGCTGCTTTAGTTGCTACAGTGGTTAGATTGTCAATTAAATGTTTAAAAAATAATAATAAATGGTTAATGCCATCATATAGTCATATAATAGATTATTTCCTTATTTAAATGTATTTTTGTTAGTTTATTTAAAAATATACTTTAATTAATTATATGAATAACAAAAGAAAATTGGCCAAATTCAGCCCAAAATTTTAAAATAATTGAGTTTTAACTGTTAACTCTGGAGAAAGCTAAGGTTAATCATATATTTCATTTGTTTATTTATTTTTAGTTCATATTTGGATTTGGTTTATTCTTCTTGGTTTAAAAAAATATATTTAAAAAATAAAATAAAATCTATATTTTACAGATGGGTTACATTCTGCAACAAATATGTAATTTTAATTTATTTTTTAATTTTTATCAACGTTAGAAATTATACTCTAAAGATTCTAACTACTCTATTAATTCATGCATTTAGCCGTGTAAAACCTATACAACTGCACAGCTCGCGTCTTTTACTTTCCCCAATTGCTCGTGTTTTTTTCTCTTCGCATCCATCCGCAGAGTGTTTCTCTTTTTGCTTTAAATGGGTTAGCCGGAGTTCTTGTTGTCGCTGTTTGTAGCAGCTGAACTTTGAGGGTGGGATGCTGTTGAGTTGTGTTGATGAAGTATCTCTTGATTAATAGATCCATGAGGCAAACCGGCTGACATATGGCTCATGAAGCAGCTGGGATCTGTACCTGCGGCATCCCCTCCGGCCATTAACATATTAGAGGCTTTAGTGCAGGCAGAAAGACAGCAGCACCCTAGAGCTGTTTGATATAGACTCTCAATAATGCATTACTCTTCAATCTGCGAGGGAGCTGTTCGTGGTGCTGAAATATGGCGCTTGAGCTTTTCGGTGGCGACAAACGCAGGCAAAATGTAGTTTTAGAGGAAGTTTTAAATTAATATAAAAGAGAGAATTAGCGAGGTGGTGGTTTAGTGGATTGAAAAGTCCTACACAGTTTTAAAAACATATATTTAAAAGATAAAATGTTAGGATAAATGATATTAAAGTCTTCAAGCGAGCTGTTTCTAACTGATCTGACTCTAAAAAAGATTTTCATTTAGGTAAATCATTGTAGTCAGGTTAATGCAGCGATGTTGACTTTAATAAACGAGTTAATTTAGTTCGAACCATAAATACGTTTTTAGATCATTTAACAAAGCGTTTTATAGTTTAAAAAGAAAACTCGATCTCAAAACGATCTCAAAAAAGCCGAATGAAAATTACTACAGCAATACAACTGCAAATTCGAATTTCTTTGAAAGATCCGTTTGTAGAAATTGCTATAAAGTAGAAAACAAATTGAAACTGGTGTGTGCATTGTCGGATGCTATAAACTCGATTCACTTTTAAAACTAAAGCTGAAAATGAAAACCTGCTCTCTCTTAATAAACTCGAATTATAAAATGATCTAAATGCACGTCTAGATTGGACGAATTTTAATGCCAGTCAAATCAAACGAGTCATTCTTTCCCAAAGAAAATGTCCATGTACTTACTGCGTTCTTCTCTTCGTTGCCAAAAGCCAAACAGTAGCAATAAATGTTTCTTTCTCCAGCAGCACTGCAGCTGCGACCTGCTTTCATCAAGTGCTTCCCTGAAAAACCCCGATAGCTGTCTGAAAATATTGCATTTTATATCAGCAAAGCGCGATTAATATTGCATCACCTACATATAACATATCTTTTTTAAAGGCAGCAAAATGTAAAGCTCCCCACCCCTTCCCCCCTGAATTTTCTTCAATATTACAGTGAGCAAGATCTGCAGTGTCGTTTTTTTTAATGAATAAACAAACTTTCGAAATTAGACGCATTTCTTTAGTCATTGTGAGGGTGAATAAAAGACACTGTTTGGAGACGGCCTGGTCTCAGGCTTCATTAAATGTTTATTGTCAGTTCGGCAGAGTAAAAACCCCGTCCACAGCCTTGGCTTTTGTTTTGAGGAAATATACGCAGAGTTTTCGTCTGCTATATTATAAGCAGATATGCAATCGCACAGATATGTAATCGCAGAATTGCGTTCAAATGGAGATCTAATGTAATGCTCATGTTACCTCATTTAGCAGACACGTGCATGGCCAAAAATTCCATTTGTTTGTCACACTAACATCCCATTAGGGCGCCGATAACAATTACCGAGCTTTTTAATTAGTGTCTTGTTGTATTCCGTTTATTAATTTTCCAAACCACAGAGCATGAATTATTTAATAAACCGTAGTAAGGGTATTTAAATTTAATGCTCAAGTAGAATCATGGCCGAAATGGTGCGACATTTATTAAAAAGTATTACTAATAATGTTTTGGGTTTATTACTCTTTATTATTATTATCATTATTATTATTAAACCGTTTTGTCTTTTTTACCATTTTGTCTGCTATTTATTCTGTTAAACTGAAGACATTTTTATTAACGTGAATTTCATGGTAAAACTGTTTTACTGGTCTAACGGAATGCACAGTCTAGACTGAGAATTCCAGATCATGGAAATGAAGAGAAATAAAATGTATAAATAATGCATGTTTCAGGAGTAATGACTGTATATCAAAGATTTGCGCTGATAGGGAAGTCAATTAAACCGCTGGAAGAGAAAGAAAGAAAGAAAGAAAGAAAGAAAGAAAGAAAGAAAGAAAGAAAGAAAGAAAGAAAGAAAGAAAGAAAGAAAGAAAAGGAAATGGTTTTGGATCGATTTTCGAGTTCAAAACAAACGAGGGTTGGGCGTATATTGGGTTAATTTTTTTGTCGCTATTTTATGTTAATTATCTACTACGTTTTAATTACGGCATACACTTTCTGGGTCCATCGTTTTTAATAATTGTGCAATGCACTATTTAAAAAAATAAATAGAAACAGTTGTAAATATCAGTGGGTATGTGCTGGTAATAATGAATCATAACAAAAATGATTAAATTTGACATTTCTCGTTTATGTGTAAACGTAATAATAGCAGGCTGAATATGTCTGAGAACGAAAAGGGTGTTTGTTTGTGCTGTAGAATAAGATTCAGATCTCATACACCTCAAAGACAGCCTCGACTTTGATTTTCCATCGTTTATTTAGAAGATTGCCGGGACTTGTGTCCCTGCAGCTGGATTTGGCTTACAGAATGGAGAAAAGTTTGGATGATAAGATGGTAAGACAGCAGACTGTTGGACAGGTGCACAGGTATGACAGAGTGAGACGTCTCGTGATGCGCACGTGGCCGCTGTTTGTAAACATACTTGTGCACAAAATAAAAATCATTACAACTTTTTTTTCAGGAACAATTAACACGACAAACAACGTTGTGTCTTTATGTGAAAACAGGCATTAAACAGTGACTTACACCATCCACAAAGGTCTACCAGTAGATACTCTATGTAGTGCTTGGTATTTTTTTTTCTTTCAATGCATAGAATGTTTGCACTGCAAACCAAAGTATACAAACCAACGAAATTATATTTTAGGACAATTTTCCTTTAGAATGTAAGTATAATCATCTTTCACATCATGCGAGTTAACTAATGTCCGCAGAGGAAGAATTCTGATTTGCCAAAATAACCATCATAGTACAAATAAACAGAACAAATCGGGAATTGAGTTTTGCACGGTGAGCAAGTGTCATTTGTACGTATATTTATATATATACAAAAGCATTTGAATATATCTAACCAATCTAAATAACAGTAGATTTCAGTGCAATTTCAACAAATACGAGCGGTGGTTGCCACCTTAATTATTTAAAAGGGACTCTGTATAATTTTCCTACCGAGTTGTGTTTTGATCAGAGCAGACCTTTGAAACACTGAATGATCATCAGCAAGACTGTGAGAAGGGGATCTGCTTTGAACACATTTAATAATCAAAAATATAGCAGTTCCCTGTACAAATGAATAAATACACAAATATGCCGAACGTAAATAAATACATACATACATAAATAAATTAATAATAAATTAGGATAGAGTTAAACTATGAGGTAATCCATCAATGGCTATTTTTCGTCATTCGTTTGGGGAAAACAAAACCATAACGCTGGGTGTATCTAAGTAGAGTTGAACCGCAGAAAAGTAGTTCATCTGGATTACCTGTTGTTTGCATACTTCACATTCACCAGTACAGTGAAAAGAAACATGAGTTGTGAAAAAAACGGTACTAATCATGAGCACACGCGTTTGAGCCAAAGCGATGTTCCTTGGTCCCCAAAAGTCAAGTTTTATTTTGTTTCCTCCTAGATACAAGTAGTCCATCAGTGAGCCGCGGAAAATTTCAACCTCTTCTGTTTTTGTCTTTGGTTGCAAAACCATACTCGCACGACGTTCTTTTTGAGGTCCAATTTCTCGGCTATAGCCGCGATTTTCTCCGACGACGGCCGGGGCTGCACGGCGAAATACGCCTCCAGAGATCGTTTCTCCGGGGCCGCTATGGAGGTCCGCTTGCGCTTCTTCTCGCTGCCGTTGAAAATGTCGGGTTTGCTCATTTTCTCGCGCTGGGCGCCCTCGGCCTCCTCCAGCCACGCCTGGAGGATGGGTTTGAGCGCGATCATGTTGTTGTGCGACAGAGTTAGAGACTCGAAGCGACAAATGGTACTTTGGCTCAGCGAGCCCACGCCTGGGATCTTCAGGTTGGCCAGCGCGCCCCCCACGTCCGCCTGCGTCACCCCGAGTTTGATCCGCCGCTGTTTGAAGCGCTCTGCGAACGCCTCCAGCTCCCTCGGGTCCGTGTCCGAGTCGTTAATAGAGGGCAGTCCGTTGTTGGCGAGTCCCGGCGCGCCCTGGTGCGCACCTCCGTGGTGGCCCGGCAAGAGGCCGTGGTGAGTGAGCGGAGAGTTCATGTTCATAGCAGCCTGGTGGGACAGGTGCGTGAGCCCGTGCATGTGCGGGTGCGCGTGCGGATGGGCCGACGTGGAGATCAAGCCCCCGCCGCCGCCTCCTCCGCCGCCTCCGCCGGCCCCCTCGTGCGCGCTGGGCATCAGGGCGAGCGACGGCGAGCTGATGTGATCCATGAGGTCGGGCGGCTCCAGGTTCTGATGGTGGTGGTGGTGATGGTGGTGGTGGTGGTGGGCGAGTGGCACGGTGGAGGTGGACGAGCATGGCACGGTGTTCATCGTGTGGTACGTGGCGTCGGGCTTGAACGGGTGACTCTTACCCTGGGACACCGCGATGTCCACGGCCGCCAGAGCTTCGGCGCGGGCCAGCAGCGTCTCATCCAGACTGGCGAAGATGTTGCTTTGGAGCTGGAGTCGGGGAGAAAAAGAGAAGAGAAAGAGAAAGGGGAGATGTCAGCTGGGGAATAGTGTCAACACAAAACACAGAGAGAATATTCCTTTTAAGAGGCTTCCAGTCATAAAAATTAATACAAAAAAAGGGTGAAGCCTGAGCCTTCAGTGAGCATGCCTTCAGAAAAGATCACAGGCGTGCAGATGATTGCTGTGGAATACATGAAAAAAACATTAAGGCAGTATATGCGCCTCCAGCGCTCCTCCTCGCTCGCTCGCGCGCGGAGGAGAAAAGCAGAAGTTTTGGAGCTCGCCTTACCTGTGGAGTCTGCAGGCAGGCTCTCCTGATCGCCTCCGAGCTCGAGTGCAGAGATGTGTACTTGTGCTCAGGTAAGCTGGGATGCATGGCGAAATGAGGCTGTTTGCTGTTCATGGACATCATGTTTGCGCGGGATCCGGCTCAGATAAAGTGCACGAAAGGAGGGCAAAATCCCCAAAGCGACAGTCCAGCGCCTCCCGCCTCCTCTTCTGGCGTCTCGCAGCGGCAGCAGTCACAGGCGGATGCGGTAGCGCTCGGCTGCTGATGGTACAGAGGAGATGCCCGCAGTGTGAGTGTGTGTGTGTCTCTGTTTGGCTGTGCTGTGTGTGGATGAGGAGCGCTCTTACACCTGAGTCCCTCACATCTCGTCCGACAGCCTCGCCTATTCTCGCGAGACGAGCGCGATTGACTCTCTTCTCCTCCTCTCATCTCATCGCGCCTCTACGAGTCTCATGTCCTCCTCGAACTGTAAATCGGCCTAACGACGGAGAGGGGGGCTTCCTTCCGCACCTGTGGGTTCCGCGCGCCTGCGCGCTGCCGCCACCCATTTAGAATGTGGTGCTATTTAACATTCTGACAGTCTAACGGCTAACATTCGATATGCGAAACACATAAAAAAAATATCCAAGATAATCAGCCATTTTTTTATGACAATTAAGAACAATTGTGTTTTTAAACAACATTAAAATGTTTACAATAAGCAGGCTATTTGTTCGTGTAAAATGCATGAATTAAATATAAATGGAAACAAATGAAATATATAAATGCAGTTAAACGGGGAAATAGTATGTGCATCTATTTATCCATTATTAAAGCCACACATATTTCGAAACAGTTTAATAATGGCAAACGAGACATTGAATTTCTGACGTTAAATAAACTCTTATTTTCTCAGAATGTACTACAAAATATTTGAAAACAGAATGCGCATTATTTTTTTATTTAAATTGTTTAAATAAAATTCACCAGTTGTAAACGTTATTGATTCTGTAGAATTTGCAAACCTGAATATTTAAATGTACCTAATGTTTATTCAAGTACTGGTATTAATCAAGTCGTATCGTGTCTAGCTTATATCAGATTAAAAAAAACGACTATATACACATCATTTAAATATATAGCGAAACCCGTTTTAGACATTTCATAAATATGCATACATTACTAATTTAGTATAAATCTAAATATGTTTATTTCAGAATCAGAATTTGTATTTGAATATTTTAATTTCGCTGGCGTTAACGCGAGTCATGGTGGCATTGTCTTGATTGATTACGCAACTTTAACTATCATGTATATTTCACTAAACTCTAATCACGGCATGAATTTTTAATCGCCTAACGCTTCTAGTTGGAGCTAATGAAGTGTTAATTCACTAGCATCAATTAATTCTTTAAAAGACTGTGAAGGAGGTGGGTATTAAACAGATTTGTTTAGTATTCCGGTGATGACACAGGCATAATTCACCATTAAATACAGAGACATGTTTTTGCATGCACTGTTATTAAAATTACGACGATTACATTTTGTTGTTACAACACTAAATCATAAAACCACTTGCGAATGTGAAAATGAAACTATAAATTCTAGATACACAACTGTTTTATTTAGAACGCATCCAGGTACAAAAATATTTACGGAAATATTTAAAAAATAGAAAATGACTTATTTTCAAACAATGTGCACAAATATCATTTATTGTTTCCACGGTACAAATACAGCATAATTCAAAATGCCACTTAATTCTGTACAACCAAAATTCCATAGAAAAAAAATCTGTTTAATTTCAAGAGAAAAGCATAATGTTAACACCTGATATCCCCTCAGGATACTGAAACAGTTTTTATAACCTACAGTAACATCATACAGCATACACTGCTGTCATCATAATGAACAGTGAGGCAAATGCGTAATAAAAGGTCCTGAGGGAAAGGAAAGGCTGTTAAATCTTGTTGAACTCCTAAAAAGTCACAGAAAAGTAAACCCACTGAGAATCAGATCAAAAAGGAGACCATGCTGGAAAATACTTGAGATGCTGCTTCTACTCTAGTTTTGAGAGTTTCGATGGACTGGAGATGGACAATCCTGGGGGACACTTGCGTTTGGTGGACTGTGGGGGATTTTCCACCATAACTCCAGCTCTGTCACTGAACTCAACAACTGAAGCTTCCTCCTCAGAAGCTGTAGCAGCATCACAATAGGTGGTCTCCTGTGTCAAAGGTGTGGTTTGGCTCTCTCTTGCTGTTCCAGGATCAGCCAAGAGGTTGCTACAGAAATCTAGTTCTGGTATTTGGGTGGCATCAAAGTCTGGAGATCGTGATGAAGATGGTGATGCTGCCAGAGGAAGGTGTGAGACCTGACTGCTGGAGCTCTCACCTTCAGCCATCATAGAGTCCAGCTCAGAGATCTTATCCAAGTACGCCGCATCCATACAAGCTTCACTGTTGCCCTCAGGGTCCTCGGACCGCTTGAACTCCTCTCTGTTTTCATCCAACCCGGGAAGATCAGCTCCACAGTCCATCCAGCCTCCACACAAGACATCTTTGTTCAAACTCACAGTGGTTTTCTGACCAAAAGAAGCACCTTGGTTGACTGAGGATGAACTGGTTGGAGCCTGGCAATCATCAAAACTCAGTTTTCTCAGGTAAGTGAGAGGTTTGAGACCTAACTTTCGGTCACTACAAACCGCAGGACTCTTCAAGCTCAGAGATCTGAGAGCCGAGGAGGGCGTAGAGGGAACCGTAACATCTTTGAGTCCATCCTTCTGTGGAGTCAAGGTCCCTCCTAGAAAACCAACCCTTTGGCCAACATCAGACGTTGTCAGGAGGCGCCCATGGTTGTTGGGAAGCTCTGAACACTTGCGGTCCAGGTCTGTACAAACAGAAGTTTCCTCCATTTCACTCAGACTCCTTCGCATCAGGGCGATTCTTTCAATCCCTCCGTTTTGAGTCCCTCCAGAGGCAGCATTTGAACAAACACCTTCTTCAGACTTAGGGCCGTCCCTCTGGTTCTGGGCTTCAAGCTCTTCGATGTATTTATCGCTGCGCTCCAAAGCTCTTTTCAGCTGCGCCACGTCTCGCTCATACTGATGAATTTTAGCCTCAAGAGCTGCGACGGTATACCTGCCAAACCTTAATGTAAAACACAGACAAACCACAAATAAGATTACTAATACTGTGTAAACATACATTAATATAATCTAAATAAATATGAATTAGCTATTCATTGCTGTAATTTTTCAATCTAAGATTATGTTATGAACATGCTTACTTTTGAGGAGATCTGCTGTCCACTTCGGCTTTCAGGCGCATGTTTTCTTGAATTAAGTCAAAATTTTGGGACCGCAGTGTTTTGTTAGCCTGAGGGGAAAAAGCATGTTGTTTTCAGAATAGTTCCTTTTTTATTTTTAAGCACAGACTACAAATAACAGCATTTCCCAGATTTCCAGTTGTCAGTAAAAATTCATCTAGAGTACAGAGAATAGCTGGGAATGTATATTTCCCCTTATGTTCAACATTTCTCACATTATCAGTTTATTCACTATAGGTTAAAAAATGTTAATAAAATATAACAAGAACTCAGAGTTAAACAGTGTTCAGTTATCAAGTTCATCTTGATAATCACAAATTAATTAGTCAAATCTAAATGTATTCAGACACCTTTAAAATGTCTCACATTATCAGAGAGTTTATTCACCATAGTTTAGAAAATGGTAAGTAAATATAACAAGAATTTAATAGTTAAACTGTCAGAATAAATTCATTGTGATAATGTCAGATAATTTTGAAAGAAAGGCATGTAACAAAACATGGTCAGGTCAAAGCGTCAAATCAAATTTGTGGTCCCAAATTTATCAATTTTACTGGTAGTCCACTGTATGAAGAATTTTTGGGTATAATATGTCACAGTTTACTTAATTTTTTATCCCCTTACATAAATGAACTATAGTGTCCTGCACCCACTAGTAAAAAAAATATAAAAAATTATATTTTGTGTGTGTGTGTGTGTGTGTGTGTGTGTGTGTGTGTGTGTGTATATATATATATATGTGTGTATATATATGTATGTATGTATTATATATATATATATATATATATATATATATATATATATATATACATACATACCGTTAAGATTTTTATTGTGTATATTATTTTTTTTTTTTTAAGTATGTGCATCTATTTATCTATTATTAAAGCCACAATATTATTAAAATTTAGTATTCAAGTTTAATAATGGCAATCAAGACATAAAATTACTCTTAATTTCATATATTTTCTCAGAATGTACTACAAAATATTTGAAAACAGTAAATGTGCATTTGAAAGCGCATCATTTTTTAATAAAAAATAAATAAAATTATACACTACAGTTTCCGTGACCAAATGAGCATATTCAATTCGGATTATTTTAAAATGGCTACATTGTGACTTATTTTTCTTTATTCTGTGCTTTTTTGACCAATTTTTTAAATTGTTTTAAAAAAAGCAATCACATTCATACTTCTTTTAGCCTTTCGAGGTCCTGTTTGACCTTCCTGTAGAGGTCATTGGCAGCTCTCAGCTTATTGGCCGATTCCTCCAGAGCGCTCGGGTCGACAGTACTGTTTTCACTCTGAGGAACCAAGACCGTGCTCGGTTCCAAAGCCGTCTTGAGTTGCATCTCAAGGCTCAGGTTTTTGCTTTTCAAGTCCTCGTTCTCTTTCAAGAGGGTTTCGATTTCATCCTATAAGACAGATGATTCATAAATTCAGTGAATGAATCTTCTTGGCTTTTATTGCATTGCTAGGACAATGTCGTACAGGCACATTGTGTTAAAACATGGTAAAGATGTCATAAAATTAAATTTGAAGTCTAATGGCTCAGTAGTTCAAGTGTGTTAGCTATGAGGGGACCGAGATGCAGTTTTTTTTTTTGCACTGATTTCATAGGGAACTCTGCAAACTTTTTGTGGAAAAGTCAACATGATACAAGCACATTGTGTTTATCAGACTATACACACGTCGTATTCTCGTAAAAGCAGCTCCCCTCGAGTCTTTCGGAGGCGTCTCTTCACAGAACTGCTCTCGCTGGACTCACAGTCAGCTGTGGCTCCTGTGAGCACAAACACACACATATACAGAGGGAGACAAAGTGAGATATTTAATCAAACTCATCCCACATAAAACTTCAGCTTTACATAAAAAAAAATGACAGTATATGATGGTGAGGTCGGTTAACATTACCAATGATTTCTCTGCAGGGGTTTTCTGGAGTGATGGCCACTCTACAGGTGGGACACTGACTGCTCTTCTCCAGCCAAACTTTGATGCAGTTGGAGCAGAACACATGGTTGTTGCAACAAATGACCGGCTGACGGACCTTTAAGGTGTTTAGAGCAAATCAACAGGTAAATGCAAAGTCATGACTGTTAATATTAAATCATACAGGAGTAATAAAAACAAACTATATGATTTTCTTAATTACAATTATTTATAAAAAGTTTTTAACATGACATTACAATGCATGCATATTATTGCCAAAAGTATTGGGACACCCCCTTCTAATGACTACTTTAGTAATTTCCATGAGTACAAATCTTAATTTTTAAGCAAATAATGATATTCTGGGGAACTGTGTGCTTCTAATTTTATAGCAACAGTATGGACTGGACCATTTTCTATTCTAACATGACAATGCCCCTGTGTATAAGGCAAGGTCCAAATTGAAATGATTGATTCAGTCAGTGTGGAAGAACTTGACTGGTCTGCATAAAGCCAAGTCCGAATCTCAGCTTTAAATGCAGACCTTGAGCTAAAAACTCATCACCAAACACCAATGACTTGTACATATGGGTACAGTCATTTTAGACACTTCCAAAACCGTGATGGAAATAAAATGTTTAAATACATTAATTATGTTTCCAACTTTCCATATTTGTTGCAACAGTTTAGGAAGTGCCTTTTTCTGTTCTAAAGAAAGGGATGTCCCAATACTTTTGTCCATGTAGTGCATGTACAATTCATTGGTGTTTGATGATGACTTTTTGGCTCAAAAACAGCAGTGAATGAAATCAGATATAAATGTAGAAGGCATATAATATAAATTTCATAATTCAGCAAAGAAGAAATTCAGTCAGTGTGGAAGAACTTGACGGGTCTGCAGAAAGCCAAGTCCTAATTCCAGCTAAACACCTCTGGTGTAGTCTCAACCTCAGACGTCACGCCCACGGAACGTTGGCTAAACGTCTGATGCATATGGTACACTTAACTGGAAACACTTCAGGAATGTCGAAGTCATCATCTGATTAGTTGAATTTGACTGGATTTCCGGGAGACGCGAGTGTCGCGTTTATTTTCGGTCTGCCGGGAAACAAAGCGCAGACTGATTTACTCGCGTTTTGCTAAAAGGTGCTTATGCAGACGCCATTGTTGTTACACACATTTGCAACGTTCGCGAACAAATTGCTGACTTACTGCTTGTTCTCCCTCTTCTTCGTTATCTTTCAATGCTGGTTATTTCAGTGACTGACTTGTTGGACGCCAGTCTGTTGTTGTGGGGGCATTTCCACCCACCGAAACGTGATGCTGAACGAAACGAACTGTGATTGGTTGTTTGACATGTCGATCAAACGGTCTTATGGGCGGGCCTTGGCCAATGAAAGCTGCCATGAATTCCAGACCTTCAGCCGTCAGTCTGAAGGTCTGGCTACGCGAGACTACCTCTGATGTGACTTTAAATGCAGACCTTGAGCTAAAAACTCATCACCAAACACCAATGACTTGTACATATGGGTACAGTCATTTTAGACACTTCCAAAACTGAGATGGAAATACAATTTTTAAACACATGAATTATGTTTCCATATTTGTTGCTTTTGGCTCAAAAACAGCAGTGAATTAAATTAGATATAAATGTAGGCATATAATATAAATTTCATAATTCAACAAAGAAGAATCTTGAAGTTAATGTGCAGTTAATACAATTATTTGTATTATTAAATGATAATCATTAAGTGTTTTTAACATGACATGACAATGCATGCATATACACTTTATTGCCAAAAGTTTTGGGACACCCCCTTCTAATGAACAGATTTGAATACTCTAGTAATTTCCATGAGTACAAATCTTCATGTTTAAGCAAATAATGATATTATAGGGAATTGTGTGCTTCAAATTTTGGACAGGAGCCTTTTCTATTCTAACATGACAATACCTCTATGCATAGAGCAAGGTTCAAATTGAAATGATTGATTCAGTCAGTGTGGAAGAACTTGACTGGTCTGCAGAAAGCCAAGTCCTAATTCCAGCTGAACACCTCTGGAGTGACTTTAAATGCAGACCTTGAGCTAAAAACTCATCACCAAACACCAATGACTTGTACATAAGGGTACAGTCATTTTAGACACTTCCAAAACTGAGATGGAAATACAACTTTTAAACACATGAATTATGTTTCCATATTTGTTGCAACAGTTTTGGAAGTGCCTTTTTCTGTTCTAAAGAAAGGGATGTCCCAATACTTTTGTTCATGTAGTGCATGTACAAGTCATTGGTGTTTGGTCATGAGTTTTTGGCTCAAGGTCTGCATTTAAAGCTGAGATTAGGACTTGGCTTTATGCAAACCAGTCAAGTTCTTCCACACTGACTGCACACAATTCCCTAGAATATCATTATATGCTTAAACTTTAAGATTTCTACTCATGGAAAAGACTATGGTAGTCAAACCTGTTCATTAGAATGGGGTGTGCCAATACTTTTGGCAATATAGTGTATGCATATTTATTCCTGTTAAGATGCTTTGAAATAATCTGTATGGTATAAAGCGCTACATATAATATGCCTTAGCATGTCAGTTTTCCCATCCTGCCTCTGTAGACAATTTGCCCTGCCCACCTTAAACTCACACCAAACAGAGCAGGTGATACATGTCAAGTACTGTGTTTGCAAATGTTTTAATAGTTTGCAATGACTAGACATTGAATCTTAAACAACTTTAATGCTCCCTCTTACCTTATCGGGACCATTTCGTCTGACATAATCGTCTGTAATTATTTCACGGATTTATTGACTACATCAAATGCACCAGTATACTGTAAGAAGCAGATGTTTAAGTAAGTGCTAGCTGGTCGTTATTGCTATTTTGTGTTTTGGGAGAAAACTGAGTTGTGTTCAACTGTAGAAAAACTAGCATATCGCTGTTTTAAGTTATAGAAACACTGTTGTCTGTAATATACTCCTATTATTTACACAGCATCTTCATTAACGCAAGATAAAAGAGCAGTGAATTAAATTAGATATAAATGTAGGCATATAATATAAATTTCATAATTAAAGAAGTAACATGAAGTTGACGCGCACATTGCACGACTTTGTTTAACTCCTGTCGTGTATTTAAACTAAATGTGTTAAAAGTCTGTTACCTTTCCGAGGCAAATCTGGCAGGATATCGGTAAAGTCAATGAAAGAGTGACGTTTTGAAAACTTTGTGCCATGATTTAGTCCTCAGAGATGTGAAACATGATCCAAAACTCCCTCCAAGAGAAACAAAGTAACGAGCCGCACACGCGACTACGGCAAGCGAAGAGTACTAAACTACTACAATGAAACGCGTCCTCCGTAGACTACTGCACATACTTCCTGCGGTCAGCCTTGAAGACTTACATTATTAATGCGTTCTGAGGCAACTTTATTGAAAAGCATTTCTTATGTAATAAAGTCTTGTTTTATAGAATTTCTGCGTATAGCGAATTCAAAATTAATCTCTATTAATACTCCGGTATAGGATTTCATTTCATTTTACAATTAATAGTAGTATTGTTGTTGTTGTTGCTGCTGCTGTTATGAGAAAATATGAGATCTAATAATATTTATTTAGTAGTAGTAGTAGTAGATAATAATATGCAATTAAATTAGCAGAATTATTATTACTAAACAATAATACTAAACCACTAATATTAATATGAAAAATATAAATTATTATTATTAGATAATACAATCAATAGATAATTAGTAGAATTATTAATTAGTATCTCAACTAAGTATCTCTAACAAGTAGCTGTTGAGATTTAAAATGAGAAAATAAGATTTAATCATTTTAATTATTAATATTAGTAGTAGTAGTAGTAGTAGATAATAAATATGCAATTAGATTACTAGAATTATTAGTGTATAATAATAATTATTATTATTATTTAATAATAAAATATTAGATCTAATAATATGTTTAATTATTATTAGCAGTAGTAGTTGTAGTGGTAGATGATTAATATGTAATTTAGATTAGTAGAATTATTAATAATAATATTAGTAAATAATAGTAAATAATATTATTATTATTATCACTATCAACCACTAATATTAATATGAAAATTATATATAAAATATTATTATTATTAGATAATACAAATCAGTAGATAATTATTTATTAGTATGTAACAATAATAATAATAATTATTATTATTATTATTATTGTTGCTATGAGAAAATATAAGATTTAATCATATTTTAATCATTATTAGTAGTAGTAATAGATCATTAATATGTAATTAGATTAGTAGAATTATTATTAGTAAATAATAATAATATTTTTATTATTATTATTAACCACTATTATTGATATATAAAAATATTAATTATTATTATTAGATAATACAGATCAGTAGATAATTATGACAGTTATTTATTAGTATATAATAATAATTATTATTATAGTTGTTGTTGCTATGAGAAAATAATATTTTTAATCATTATTATTATTATTAGTAGATAATTAATATGTAATTAGATTAACATAATAATTCTTAGTAAATAATAATCATAATTCTTATTGTTATTAACCGCTAATATTAATATGAACAATATAAATTATTATTATCAGATAATACAAATCAGTAGATAAGTAATATAATTATGTATTTGTATATAATAATAATTATTATTATTTTTGTTATTGTTGTTGTTGTTGCTATGAGAAAATATGAGATCTAATAATATTTTTAATAATTATTATTCGCAGTTATAGTAGTAGTAGTAGATAATTAATGCATAATTAGATTAGTAGAATTATTAGTAGTAGATAATAATGATGATAATAATAATAATAATAATGATGATTATTATTATTATTATTATTATCCAGTAATATTAATATGAAAATATAAATTATTATTATTAGATCATACAAATCAGTAGACAATTAATGGAATTATTTATTAGTATATAATAATAAGAATTATTATTATTATTATTATTACATTTTAATTTTATGTCTTAAATCTGATTTAAGATTGCAGTCTTTTTCAAAGTGTGTCCTGAAGATCATTAACACTTTGTGTTTTCATGTACTCAAAACAAAAAAAATGTTTAAAAGTGATCATCATATAGCAATGTATAGAGTAATATATAAGAATTAAAAATGTATAGAGTGATGTATAGCAATTAAAAAGTATATAGAGTAATATAAAGCGATTAAAAGCCCAACTATGTGTATTTTTATCTACTCCAAATACTTTTTGATGTATTAGAAAAATTGTATATATCCCTCGTGTCCTACTAATGCGTCTTGTCTCTTTGTTTCGAGAGTTTTATCACAACAGTGTAAACCTTTATGGCTTTTACTTCATTTTTATTTGATCTCATAATTCATTGGTCATTGCCAAATGATGGCTTTATTATCCCATAATGACAGACCCAGTGGCTGAGCGCTTGTGAGATAACTTCATTAGCATCGAACTGATGCAAAACAATGTTGTACATTGATTGCATCAAACGGACTATTGGTGCTGCGACTACATTACTGTCATTTGTTGCAGGTCTTTCATGTCAACACGGCGCATGGCGACTTCACTTTGTCTAGACTATGAGTAGTCTGACTGTACGCCAGCAGGTCTGAAACTCAGAATCAGACATCTGCATGTGGAAACATTCCTGGAGAGACAGAGTCTAAAGACTTTAGCAAAGACTAAACCGCTGAGCATGCGCTTACATAATAACATAAATTTGCCTTGTTTTCTTATTTTTACAGACCTCCTCCCTCCCTTTTTGTCTCCAGTCAGTGAGATCAGCATCTCAGAAATACACACAAAAATCGCTTGCTACTCACTTCATCGTTCGTAAGTGGAACAAGAGCTGTGTCAACAAGAGACGTCCATTTCATCACTAAGTCTCCAGTGAGATGATTCATCCAGCGCAGTGAAACACCTCAACATGAGTCTACTAAAAACACCCATTTGGAGATGAGAAGGTCATCCTTTCTGCTGTTAAGAGAAGGTATGAGTAGATTTGCATTGCTGAAAACTCATTAGTAATATATTGTATATACACTGATGATGATCCCCCTTATTTATTTTACCAAAATAAGAGGGATCATACAAAATGCATGTTATTGTTTATTTAGTACTGACCTGAAAGATATTTCACATAAAAGACGTTTACATATAGGCCACAAAAGAAAAAAATATTGGCCCGGTTCAAAAGTTTACACCCCCTTTGATTCTTAATACTGTATTGTTTCATGAATGATCCACAGCTGTGTTTTTTTTTTGTTTAGTGATAGTTGTTCATGAGTCCTTTGTTTGTCCTGAACAGTTAAACTGCCCGCTGTTCTTCAGAAAAATCCTTCAGGTCCCACAAATTCAGTTTTTTTCAGCATTTTTGTCTATTTGAACCCTTTCCAACAAGGATTGTATGATTTTGAGACCAATATTTTCACACTAAGCACAACTGAAGGACTCATATGCAACTATTACAGAAGGTTCAAACACTCACTGATGCTCCAGAAGGAAAAAACATGCATTAAGAGCCGGGGGTGAAAACTTTTGAACAGAATGGAGATGTGTACATTTTTCTTATTTTGCCTAAATATCATATTTTTCCATTTAGTACTGCCCCTCAGAGACTACAGAAGATACATGTTTCCCAGAAGTTTAACAAAATAAGTCACAAAATAAATTTTCATCCTCCGGCTCTTAGTCCCTCAGTTGTCCTCAGTGTGAAAAGATGGTTCTCAAAATCATACAGTCATTGTTGGAAAAGAGTTTAAATACATAAAATGCTGAAAAAACAAAGAATTTGTGGGACCTGAAGGATTTTTCTGAAGAACAGCAGGCAGTTTAACTGTTCAGGACAAACAAGGGACTCATGAACAACTATCACTAAACAAAAAAGATCCTCAGCTGTGGATCATTCAGGTAACAACACAGTATTAAGAATCAAGTGTATGTAAACTTTTGACAGGGGTAATTTTTATAAATTCAACTATTGTTTTCTCTTTTGGACTAAACGTAAATATCTTTAATGTGAAATATCTTATTCAGGTCAGTACTAAATAAACGATAACATGCATTTTGTAGATTTTGAAAGGGGGATGCAAACTTCTGACCTCAACTGTAAATGATGGCGTGTTTTCATGCGTAACTGTATGTTTAGAAAAACAATCGCAGTTTACTTCAGAAATTTGTTTGAAAATATTAATTTGCAATTCCATGTGAACATGTAAAAATCTAGTTCAAATCATATTATTGGAACCGTTCTGATACTCCAGAGATTGTATTTAGCCCACATATGCTTCAGACAATGGTTTGTAATCTTTCCCCCATTAATTGGTGACAGTCAATTAATCACAGCCGGTTGAGGACCGCAGGATCTATTGATCTCGTCGGAGGCCTTATTTTTCATCCCTTAAATGACACAGATCGGCACATTTGCCTTGGCCGGGTAATGGAGGGTGGCGAGCCAATGACCCGTGTGTCAGGCCTACATGTGTCCCATGCTCCCCCATTGTGAAATGGCATCTTTACCATTTAAGCTGGAAAGGTTTAGACTGCCCTAAGAGCAAGGCGCTGGGACAGGCCTTGCTCGGCTGCTCAGCTGACCTTTCTGTTTAAAGCTTAATCACTGGCAAATGCTTACATTAATTAGCCTGTCCTCTCTCCTTCTCTCTCTCTCTCTATCGCCCACCTGATCCCCCACACACACACACACACCAACGTCATGCCAATGGCTTTTGCGTCGCAGGCAAACCAGAATGAGTGTAACCTGCAGTCGTGCGCATCTTGAGGACATTAAGACATTTTCCCCTGCACTCCTGCAGGCTTCACGTATTGATTAGCGTGGCCCCTGACCGTGATCGCTGCGGTGCCAGAGAGTGTGTCATGGAGATGAGGGGCCCCTGCTGTCCGCGGGGTTCTTTCCTAAGCCCCGGCTCTCTCTCCGCAGTCAAGCCGCAGCTGACGCCCCCTCCACAGCTCAGACACCTTTCATTGCCCTTTCGCAACCCTGCCCTTTAAAAGTCGGAGCAGCATCCGGTTCTTTACGTTTTGCATCGTGGATTGAAGCTCACGGCATCTGGAAATATCCATTATGTGTCAGAAACTGCTGAAAGCTTGTAAAGGAAGAGTAAGACCTCTTTGGAAATGTTCACACCAGAGATGTTCTTACTTTAATTATTTGATGTTAAACTTTTCTTTTTTTGAGCTTAAAACACAGGAACAACAGGAATTCGCCTTTTGTGTCTCAAACACTAATAAGTGTGTGAATTATTCATACAGTTGCAATCAAAATTATTCAACCCTCCCGAGACCGCAGTAGTTTACAAATACAAGCTTTTCTGAAGATCCAGGACTTAAAAAAATTGCATCTATAACCAATTACTGGCATATTAAAAGTGATAATGTCAACATATAATGTAATATTTTTGAGTTCTAGGATTTTTTAATAACACAGCTATGTCATAATTATTCAACCCCTGTTTAACATTGCTGTTTTTTTAGTCACTTATTTGGATGGTGGGGAACAAAATTGTCCTAAAGCATAATTAAGCCTTTAGAAACTCATTAGAAAACAGAATTAGCTTGTGCTGTTACACATACATACAGTTAGCCCATGCATATGCAAAGGTTGTAGTGGCTAAAATGACAAAGTCAAAAGAGCTCTCACAAAAGCTATAGAGATGCTACAGAGAATAAATAATTTACTTTAGAAAATAAGGCTATATGAAGATTTCCAAGGCATTAAAGGTTCCTAGAAACACAGTTGGCAGCCTTATTCCTTAGTTTAAAATGTGTTGTACCAGAAAACCTTTGAAGGTGTTGAACAAAAAAACACAATATCATAAAATGTTTGATCAGGACAACTGAGGAAAAACCTGCAATGTACAGCCAAAGACTTGTAAGATGACCCGACGAAAGGAGGAAAAACATTTCAATGCAGTGTATAAGAAGAACACTAGACCACTATGGTCTTCGTGTTGAGACATCTTGCCGAATACCACTCTTGACCAAGAAGAACAAAAAGGCTGACGTGAACATGTTAAAATTAATTTAGATAGACATGAGGAGTTCTGCAAGAATGTTTTAATAAGTGAACTGACCAAACTGGAACTTTTTGGACCTATGGATCAGTGGTATGTCTGGTGCAAAAAAGGCAGAGCTTATGAGCAGAAGAACACCATCTTCATCGTCAAACTTTGGGGTGGACCAGTCCTGTTCGAGGGGTGTTTTATTGTAGCAGTAAGTGGAAACCATGACCGTATGAAGGACATCATGGATTCTTTGAAGTATCAGGCCATTTTGGCAAGAATTGTGATGCCTTTAGTGCAAAGACTGAAGCTGATGATCAACGGACTTTTCTGCAGGACAGTCATCCCAAAGTATACATCCAAAATGTACTTCTGCTTGGTTCAGGGATCAGTTATGGAATGTGCTTGAGTGGCCTGTTCAGTCTCCAGGTTTAATTTTCATTGAAAACATTTGGTTGAATTTGAAGAAAGCTGTGGCAAAGTGAAGACCAAAGATTATCAGTGATCTCAAAGCTTTTCAGGCGAGGAATGGGCCAAGATTGCAGCAGAGAGGTGACAGAAGCTTCAAAGCACTTACAGGCAGCGTTTATTGGCGGTTTTAAAGAATAAAAGATTCTGCACAAAATTTGACTTTTAGGGGTTGAATCATGTTGAACATGAACATTTAGAGCCAATTTGATTTATTTTTTTTTATTCATCAGCTTCCGTTTTCAGAATGACTCAAATGTGTATTTATACATTTCTCTAATAGTGTACTGATGCCTTTGTTGAGTTGCTTTTACAAAATTGTGTTCTCTGCAGCAAAATTTCTTGCAGGTCATGGGGGTTGAATAATTTCGATTGCAACTGTATTTGTCTGAATCTTCTCAGAATACAATAAAATACATTTAAAATCAAAAAGTTTACATACACCTTGCAGAATCTGCAAAATGTTAATTATTTTAGCAAAATAAGAGGGATCATGCAAAATGCAAGTTCTTTTTTATTTAGTACTTACCTAAATAAGATATTTCACATAAAAGATGTTTACATACAGTCCACAAGAGAAAATAATAGTTGAATTTATAAAACCGACCCTGTTTAAAAATTGACATACACTTGATTCTTAATACTGTGTTGTTACCTAAATGATCCACAGCTGTTTTTTTTTTTGTTTAGTGATAGTTTTTCATGAGTCCCTTGTTAGTCCTGAACAGTTAAACTGCCTGCTGTTCTTTAGAAAAACCCTTCAGGTTGCACAGATTCTTTGGTTTTTCAGCATTTTTATGTATTTTACCCCTTTCCAACAATGACTATGATTTTGAGATCCATCGTATCACACTGAGGACAACTGAGAGACTCATATGCAACTATTACAGAAAGTTCAAACGCTCACTGATGCTTCAGAAGATCAAGGTAAATTTCACTTATTTTGTCTTCAGGGAAACATCTTCTGTAGCTTCTGAAGGGCAGTACTAAATGAAAAAATATGATATTTAGGTGTTTAACTGTTTAACTAAGGGACTCATGAACAACTATCACTAAACAAAAAACACAGCTGTGGATCATTCAGGTAACAACACAGTATTAAAAATCAAGTGTATGTAAACTTTTGAACGGGGTCATTTTTATAAATTCAACTGTTATGTAAATTACATGCATTTTGTATGATCCCTCTTATTTTGGTACAATAATTAATATTTTGAAGATTCTGCAAGCTGTAATCTTTTGCCTTCATCTGTAAATAAATTTTTCAAAACAGTTAACTAGTGTATTAGAGGGGTTTTTATATGTTTATTTTATTTTTTGCTGTATTTTTTGGGGTGGTTTCAGTTGTTGCTGTATTTTCTTTCTTCATGAGTTAAGAATTAGTTTTAGTTATTGCTGAATCATGATTTGTTCATGAAAATGAAGACGATTGCTCAGTTTTTTTTTTCTTTTGTACATTCTGATCGGGGGTGGGGCAACAGTTTGTTCAACCAATCACAGACAGGGACAGTGTTTGGGAAACACATTTGAAAACAAAATTCAGATCAGCATGTTTACATTCCTTTTGCCTTATTAACTGATACCCACGACATCTGGAATTTATCTGGAATTATCTATTATGTGTCAGAAACTGCAAAAAGCTTACAAAGAAAGAGAGAAAACATGTTCAAAACAATGTTCACACCAATGTGTTCCTGCATAAAGCTGACTTTTGTAATGATAAAACTCTTGATTCCAGCTTAAAACACAGGAATGGAGCAGAAGTTTCATTATTTTAACACTTTTGTTTGGTCACACCAGTATGGAAGAAATTACAGACTTTACAAACAGTTAAACATAGAGAATAAAAGAATACAAATTTCCTGATAATTTACTCACCCTCATGTCATTCAAGATGTTTACGTCTTTCTTTCTTTAGTCTGAAAAAAAAAATGTTTTTTGAGGAAAACATTCCAGGATTTTTCTCCATATAGTGGACTTCAATGGGGATCTACTGGTTGAAGGTCCAAATTGCAGTTTCAGTGCAGCTTCAAGGGACTCTACACGATCCCAGCTGAGAAAGAAGGGTTTAATCTAGCAAAATGATCAATCAGTTTCTTAAAATAAACATTTTTAACCACAAATGCTCATCTTGCACTAGTTTGACTCGACGTATTAAGCAACACATGACGTAGGCGGAAGTACAAACTGTTTACAAAGTGAGTATGTACATAGACATGGAAATAACCACAAATGACCTTTCCAACTTGATTACGTAATGCATGAAGCGATGAACAGATGAAAGGTAAAAAATTATATACTTTTTAACCACCAATGCTTGTCTTGCACAAGCTCTGTGATGCAAAGAACTGTTCTGGGATCAACGGGTTGAAGGTCCAAATTGCAGTTTCAAAGGGCTCTACACAATCCCAGCCGAGGAATAAGGCTCTTATCTAGCAAAACGATTGATCATTAAAATACATATATATGCTTTAACCACAAATGCTCATTCTAAGTCACATGTGACGTATAGGCAAAAGTATCAACTGTTTACAAAGTGAATATGCAAAGAAAGTCAAACGATCTTTACAAAAAAAAAAGTTAAAACAACGTTGGCCGATTTTAAAGTTTTTCGCCCTACTCTACCATTTTGAACCGAAGTACACATACGAAGAAATAACATTGCATGACCTTTCCAACATGATTACATAATGCGTGAAGTCCTAGACATGCACCAAAGAGCTAGTGCAAGACCAGCATTTGTAGTTAAAAAGTACATCATTTTTTTTTTTTTTTTAGAAAATGACAGATCCTTAACTGGGATCATTTAGAGCCCTTTTGAAGCTCCACTGAAACTGCAATTTGGACCTTCAACCCGTTGGCCACCATTGCAGTCCACTATATGGAGAAAAATCCTGGAATGTTTTCCTTAAAAACCTTAATTTTTTTCAACTGAAGAAAGAAAGACATGAACATCGTGGATGACATGAGGATATTTTTTTCTGGAAGTCAACTAATCCTTTAAGATGCTTGTCTTGCCTTAGATTCATCTGATTGGACCATTTTTTACAAATGGAAATTGATCCACTTGGTTGCATGTCAAAAGTGGAGCTAAAAAATAAAAATGGCACATGCGTACATAGTCCAACAGTTAAGCACGGATTAAACACAAGAACCCATATCCTGCACGAACGACCCCTAATTCAACTGCAGTCTGACGAAAACCAGACACATAATGAATGCGTGCATATAAACACTTCTCTAATGGAGAGTGTGGGATGCCACCCCAATTATTAGTATCAAAGTCTGTTCTCTAGCTGTGCCGCCACCCCCTTCCTCTCTCTTTCTCTCTCCAGCCTCAAATTTATTCTCCTCCGCGGGTGCAGTTTTAGTGGTGGGCCGTGCGTCGCGGTGCAGAGAGGAGCAGCGTGCGGTGATTTTATTGCATTGCCTACAGGCTGCTTCAGCCACACGACTCGCTCGTGCCGCCCCCACCCTTCCACGCCGCAGATGAGGCTCCGCTCAGCCCGACGGTGGCTCCGCTACACCCCTCTTCCTCCATCCATCCCTCTCTCAAGGGGCCCCTGGGAGCCGAGGGTGGATTATTATGGAAATACTATCATCCACTGGCCCTCTGAAGCACAGCTGGGCAGGGCCATCATTACATGCATTGTGGCAATCTGTTCTGGGAAGGGCAAACGCGAACGTCACGGCGGCGGAGATGAGAGTGGCATGCATAGATCACATAAAATGTCTGTTTTATTAAATGCAAAAAACTTCAAAATGACCTCGATAAATTTTAGACTTTTTGCCTCCGGTTTTATTAGGGCTCCCTCGCAGCTGTATCTTATGGGACGCGTGTAAATAAGACATTTCCATCTCAAATATTTTATGTCCACTTGCATTACTCCCTGTTTCTTTTGCATCTCAGGAACTCTTGTGTTATGGCGCTGATATCAGCGTAATCTGTGAAGCAAACGTCACCGGTTTTGTTCCTGTCGAGGGACGGATGGAGTGTCCGTCTATCAATCATAGTCACCGGTCTGAGCGCTGACCAGCTTCTGAGTGATTGCGTTTAGGTCCTTACGAGATATTTCTGCCATGCTTGTTATCAGATTAACCCGCCCACAGAGGCTGATCATTCACTGCCCAATAAACGGGGTCAGTCACATCCATCAAATGACTGTACTTGCGCCTTCTGGCCCAATCTCGTTTACTTGCTTAAGTAAAGCTTTGGAAATGCAAACAAAACAATAACATCATAATCACCAGAGTTATAAAATCCTCATTTCATTTAAATGTAGCACATAGATTTTTAGAAAAAGTCGATAAAAGCGCATAATAGTCTCATGTTTAAGACAGAGGTGGTTGGATGTGGAATTTGTCACAATGATCCATTAAAAATGCATAGCACCTCATTAACTTTTGCAGAGACTGAAAGCTCTTTCTTATAATCTCTTTCTTTTTATATCACTTCTTTTTATATATATTTGCAATATTGGATTCATGGCGACAGCTTTATGAGTGCAGGATCTGATCTGGTGAATTCAGCCTGTGAAAAACTTTTTGAGGTTCAGATGAAATACTTATGACATGCTGTATTCTGTTTGAAACTGTATAAACAGTATTTGCTAATAATTTTAGATTTTTTTTTTAATTGATTTATTTAATGTATTTCAATTATTTTTTTTAATTATTTAAGAAATATGTGACCCTGGAACACAAAATCAGTCATAAGAGTAAAATTTTTTAGAGATTGAGATTTATACATCATGTTAGGACAATATTTGGCCAAAATACAACTATTTGAAAATCTGGAATCTGAGGGTGCAAAAACATCTAAATATTGAAAAAAAAAATCACCTTTAAAGTTGTCCAAATGAAGTTTTTAGCAATGCATATTCCTTATCAAAAATTACGTTTTGATATATTTACGGTAGGAAATTTACAAAAATATTTTCATGGAACATGATCTATACCTAATATTCTAATGGTTTTTGGCATAAAAGAAAAATCGATAATTTTGACACATACAATGTATTTTTGGCTCTTGCTACAAATATATCCATGCTACTTAATACTGGTTTTGTGGTCCAGGGTCACATATAATTTTTGTAATTTATAATTATTCTTTAATTTAATATATTTTTTAATTACATGTTGATGTTTTAATACTAATTATTGCTATAAATATGCACTTATTTAAAATTGAGAGGCTGTTAGAATTTTAATTTATTGCAGCTTTAAAAATATTTATTAATGCACAGGATGGTTTAAAATTAACTAGGCAAAAAAAAGTGATTAAAAATTATGGAAAAAAAAGTCACAGCACTAAGTATCAGACAGCCTGAGATGAAATATGACATGCAGTGTTCCATCTGAAGCTATTTATTTAAGCATTTTGCTAATTTCATTTATGTAATGTTGTATTTAATGTTTTTAATTTTTTAATTTATTTATCAGAATTATTTTATAATTATTGTTTTTAGAATTTATATTTATTATATATTTTATGTAATAATATATTAAGTAATAATGTTTGATTTAATATTGTTATAATTATGAAATATAAAAATTTAGAGTCTGTTAGAAGATTTACACCTTTTGTACTTTTACGAAATTAATTTGTTATATACCACATGGCGGTTTAAAACAAACTAGGCAAAAAAAGTGATTCAAAATATACATTTCCAATTATCTTCATATAAATTTTAACCTTAAATCTTGATGTTACGTAAAATAAAGCTAATGGACATGCACCAACCTCCCTTATGCGAAATCAAAATGAAAAAGTACTACTTTGAAGTCGTTTCTGATTGCGTCAGTACAGCATGCACATAGACATGCAAAACACGCTTCTTGTAATCAAACACACTCTCAGCATAAGGGCTTATTAATTATTAGTGCCCACTTGACTTCATATTGTGCTGCTGGTGGCCTGGTCAAAGATTATAATTACCACTTTGCTGTTTGTATCGTATTCATCTCCTCTTGCCTGTAGTACTGTATTACTCTCAGCATCTCTCCCTCTCTCTCTCTCTCTCTCTCTCCCTCTCCCTCTCCCGTACACAAGACCAAAAGTGCAGGCACATCATTTATTGATAAGACAAAAAGAATGTAATGAAATTATCAATGTTCTTGAATTAATTATGAACATGATTAAGAAAGCTAAAATCTCAGGAGCCGAGATCTCATTACCCATTCAGTCTCAGGGATTGCTTTCATTCAGGGAGAGGCAAAAGAAGCCGTCCACCCGGCCCGGCTCGAACAGTCCTCTCTTGCCCCTGCATGGAGCTCCTCTTTACCCTGCTACTCTGTCCCTGATTTATTCCCTCCCGCTCGCCGCTCCGTCCTGCTGGAGCCAAGTGAGATCCGCGACCGTCCGCACGCCGAGAGGTCCTGACCTTCCCCCTCAGACAGCAGCTCCTCGCTGGAGGTAAGACACACAAGCTGGTTTTACTGGAGAGCAGCCGCTCAGCTCAACCTTAGGCTGGTGTCTGTGTGTAAAGTAGTGCTGGGAATTATCTGTTAATACCAGATGGTTTTGTCCTAATTGTGGATAATTACTTTCCTGCACTGTTATGGAAAACTTTTCCTAGTTAAGCTGTCTTGTGTTTGTACGGAGGAGCTGAGGAAGAAAAAAATGTTATTTTTTGTAAAAAATAAAATTCGGAATTTTCAGGTTGTCATTTGTATATTTGCTTTTTTTTTTTAAATGTAACAAGTCTTTGATTGATTAGAATGCGTTTGAATGAACTGTAACATTTAAGGCCACGGAATATAAGAGGCCATTGATACAAAGTATCATTAAATGTGTGAAACATTTCAGATATATTTAAATATAGAGATATAATTGATATATGGTTATTAGGAGTCATTTCTAACAATTTAATAAATAATTTAAATGTCATATATATTTTAATACAAACTTCTGTACCAAATAGGTTAAGTATTAAAACATCTACCATAGTTTGAGGATTCAAAAAAAAATTATAATTTTTAAAAAAGTTGATTCGAGTGTCGCTCCAGTCATTTAGTATGTTTACATTATTACTGTGCCTTCGCTGAGTATTTGTTTTCACTTGCTTGTTTAGTATGAATCAGAATGAGTCGCTCCTGTGGAAACGAGTCTGAGAATGACAATTGCTAGTTTTTTTTTTGTTTCTTTGGTCACATGGGGAAATGTGCACCAGTATATGGGCGTCCCCAAAGGAATGGAGCTGGTGTTTCAGAGTCCCATCTCTCCCAACGTCTCTGTCTTTCTCCCTTCCTGTCTACTTTTCTTATATCCCTATTTTCTTGCCTCTTTTTTTCTTTCTCTCCATCTCTTGTGTCTTCCCATCATCAGGCTCCAACACACACACACACACACACACACACACACACATACATTTGCTGCATTGTAAAGCTGCCCATCGGGGAACGGGTATGCAGTTGGCGAAGAACTTGTCGCATTGTGATGATACTTTCTCAACCGTTTCGAGGTCCATGCATGTCTGTACTGTGACCTAAACAAATAAAAACATACCAAACTCTCATTATTCCTCCAGATAAGAAGATTCATGTTATTCAGTTTTAGAAAACGTGTGTTTTGCGCCCAACCTCGGTCTCGGCGGATAAGAAAGCCTCTGGAGGATAATGAGAGCTCTCTGGCCCGAGGATTGATCCGTGTATTGGATCTCACATAAGACTGCTGTTACTGGATATTACCCAGCGCTATCGGCCAGCCGTGATGGCCTCGTGATAAGAAGTGCTTACCAAAGGGGAAGCTCCTACAGGGCAGATACGGTTTCTCAGCCGCCCTCGGGGGACCGTCAGCCTCATGCTGCTGAGCTCAGGAACTTTTTACCTCATCAAGTAAATTCAGACCCTTATCAAGTTACCAAGCAGGCCTCTTCCAGTCGAACAAATATTTCTGCCCATTGTCACTGTCAGTGTTGAAAGAGCACCTGCTTTTCATTGATAACTGAGGAAATTTGGAAGGTGATGGATTTGTTTGGGTAATTAGGAGAAAAGTAGAGGACGTGCACAAGTTTATCTCTTTAGCCATCTGTACGGTCTCCGAGACAAGTGCTTTTAACAGTCTTTAAGAGTTGGGATGAGAATTCCCAGACAAATTATTCAGAATTTACAATCTGGATTGAAGTTGAAGTTTTAATGTCCTTGGCATTGTTGACAATGCAATCTACATCCTGTAGCGCAGTTTAGTGTGTTCTAGATCTCTAAAAGACACTAAGCTCTCAGATAATGAAGTGGTCGGTACCTAATGTGCCATCTCCAGAGTTTTCCAGCCTTTCGTCGCAGTGTTTAGGGCCCAGCAGAGAGGCGATGTAGGAGTTTGTCAGCTCCGGCGCTACTGCTGCGGCAAAATTAGCCAGGTGGCATCTGGTACCCGCTGCCTGCCAGCGGAGGAGGGCCCAGATGGCGCGTTAAGCAGGCTAATTATTTCGACACAAAACTCTGATATCGCAGCCCGCCAGGGTCCAGTTTCCCTCTTTTGAATCTTACTCACCGGGCTTTGTTTTCGGAACCGCCCTCCCTCTCTCTCAGTGAATGTGTCCTTGCGGGGATGAGTAACTGGATCCCACGAACTGGTGGTAAATTGTGAGCGATCCCATGCAGTGGGAGATGACAGCTGTAATGTTAGTCCTGAGAGGTGTCACGGTACAAAATGACAGACTGGTTTTATTAATTTACATTAATTCATGGATAGAGGACATCTTTAAATCTGGCGTACTACCTCATGGTGTTACCTGAAATGTATAATTATGTAATTGCTTTTAAAGTTATTATGTGTTTTTTTTTAGAATCTGCAAAATGTTTTATGTACAAAATTTTATTGTGTATTTAGTACTGACCTGAATAAGATTTTTCACATAAAAGATATTTACATTTAGTCCACAAGAGAAAATAATTGTTGAATTTATAAAAATGACCCTGTTCAAAAGTTTACATCCCCTTGTTTTTGTATTGTTCCCTGAATGATCCACAGCTGTGTTTTTTTTTTTTTTTTTTTGTTTAGTGATAGTTATTCATGAGTTCATGATTTTAAGATCCATCTTTTCTCACTGAGGACAACTGAGGGACTCATATGCAACTATTACAGAAGGTTCAAACACTCACTAATGCTTCAGAAGGAAAAAACATGCATTGAAAAAATATCATATTTAGGCAAAAAAAGAAAAATGTACACATCTAAATTCTGTTCAAAAGTTTTCACCCCCCAGCTCTTAATGCACGTTTTTTTTCCCTTTTGAAGCATCAGTAAGTGTTTAAACCTTCTGTAATAGTTGCATATGAGTCTCTCAGTCCTCAGTGTGAAAAGCTGGATCTCAAAATCATACAGTCATTTTTAGAAAGAGTTCTAATGAGTAGAAAAGCAGGCAGTTTAACTGTTCAGGACAAACAAGGGACTCATGAACGACTATCACAAAAAAAAAAAAAAAAATCAGCTGTGGATCATTCAAGTAAGAACACAGTATTAAGAGTCAAGAGGATGTAATCTTTCAAACTGGGTCATTTTTATAAATTCAACTATTATTTTCTCTTGTGCACATTATGTCAACATCTTTTATGTGAAATATCTTATTCAGGCCAGTACTAAATAAACAATAACATGCATTTAGTATGATCCCTCTTATTTTGGTAAAATAATAAACATTTTAGAAGATTCTGAAAGGGGAATGTTTTACTGTATTTTTTAATAAATAAATGCAGCATTGATAAGTGTAAGAGTAAGAATAATAAGAATAAACTATTTGTGCTCCCCACAGTATGTTTTATGCTGTGTCAAGATCATGAAAAAATTTAATTCAAACCAAAACTGTCTATTTTGTCATCAATAAAATGTACACTTATTAAATGTATCTTATTTAGCCTACGGCTAAAATCATAAGGCCAATTTGTTTGCTTTTTGTACTATGTACTATAAATCATTTTCTGATACTGTAACCAACAATAAAAGTAGCAAAACAGGGTTGAATTGTTGATGGGTAATATAACACAAACCGCTTACCAAACAATAATTCAGAACTGAGCAGTGTGGGCAAATAAAAGCGTAGTTTTGGCAGTGAATGGTCACCATTTCCCCATTCATTGACCGGGCCGTTACTGTCCAGCGCTAGGGCCACTGAGTAATGGGTCAATAAAGGCCAAGTCAGTGCGGAGCACCTGCTATCAGAGCACCGCAATAACGCCGCAATACCTCTCGCTTTCCCTTAAGAGACCTCAGGCCTCGTCATGTAGTCCAATCCAGAGTCCTTCTCATAATAAGGGTCACTTACTAAGTCAACATTAAAAGCCTATTCCATTAGGAGACCAAAAGTACACACGGCTTTAATGTCTTACCGGCTTCAGTTAAGACCGAAACAGCTCGTGTGCATTAGCAACACATGTTGAAATAGTCATGAGATTATTATCGAATCACGTTTTAGTATGTTTGGCAACACAGATGTTTTTATTCATGGCATACATCTGTTCCCAAGTCATGCTTTCCACATGCTTTATGATGGCTCTTTTGGGAGCTGCAGCTTGTAGAAAAACAATATTTACTGCACGCTGAATTTCCACCTTTGAGTTAAACCCTTCATTGATTGCGTATTGGGAGCAGTCGAGGCCAGGCCGCTTACGCCACCCCTCCTCCTCCTCCTCATCTTCATCCTCTGGTGGGCAGCAACACCTCCACCTCAATAAAGACAAGGTGCAGGCCTCCGACTGATAACCTGCTGACTCCTACATCACAGGTTTCCCCTCTGAAATTGAGTCCTACATCATGATCAATTGGTTGTTGTCATGGATGAGTAATGCTGCTTTACCCATGCCATCCCAAACACACACACATACACTTTAATTAACATATACTTTCATGGACCATTTAAGCAGAGGGGATTCAATCCATTATGTAGGTTTTTGCATGGTACATTTTGGTTTAAATTAAAATAATTCTAGCATCAATTCTAGCATCAAATTCTTGTAATAAAAACAAACTGACATGCATTCAGACAAGAGTCAATTTATTACTGATTCTTATATATACAGTTGAGGTCAAATGTTTACATACACCTTGCAGAATCTGCAAAATGTTAATTGTTTTACCAAAATAAGGGGGATCGTACAAAATGCATGTTATTTTTTTATTTTGTACTGACCTGAATAGGATATTTCTTATTCAGATATTAAGATTAGGGTAAATGTAATTTATTTTGTCTTCTGTGAAACATGTAAGTGTCTTCTGTAGCCTCTGAAGGGCAGTACTAAATAAAATAAAATAATATTTAGGCAAAATTAGAAAAATGTACACATCTTTATTCTGTTTAAAATGTTTTCACCCCCTGCCTCTTAATGCATCAGTAAGTGTTTAAACCTTCTTTAATTAGTTTCAGCTGTCCTCAGTGTGAAAAGATGGATCTCAAGTCATTATTAGAAAGGGTTTAAATACACTAGTTCTGGAAAACCAAAAACTTTGTGGGACATGAAGGATTTTTCTGAAGAAAAGCAGGCAGTTTAACTGTTCAGGACAAGCAAGGGACTCATTAACAATTATCACAAAAAAAAAAAAAAAAAAAATCAGCTGTGGATCATTCAAGTAAGAACACAGTATTAAGAGTCAAGGGGATGTAATCTTTTGAACTTGGTCATTTTTATCAATTCAACTATTATTTTCTCTTGTGGACTATATGTGATTTTTTTATGTGAAATGCCTTATTTAGGTCAGTACTAAATAAAAAATAACATGCATTTTGTATGATCCCTCTTATTTTGGTAAAATAATTAACATAATGCAGATTTTCAGAAACCTTTGACCTCAAATGAAATTTTTCTACTACGATAAATAAAAATCAATCCTCTGCAGTGAATGGGTGCCGTCAGAATGAGAGTCCAAACAGCTGATAAAAGCGTAACAATAATCCACAAGTAATCCACACACTCCAGTCCATCAATTAACATCTTGTGAAGTGAAAATGCATATTTGTAATTAACAAATTCATCATTAAGGCAATTTAAATTGTTGCTTCTTTCCAAAATACCATAATCCATAATAAAGCTTCCTCCAGTGAAAAAGTCCATCCTATGTTGTCCTCGCAAATCAAAATCCACCAACATATTTGTTTTGGACTGTTTTCTCTTGTAAACAGTGCTTGATCTGTGCATATTTCTCTTCATGATTGAGACAAAACAACTTTTTCACAGTAGAAAGTAATTCTATGAATAAAGGACTTGTATTTTAGCTGGAAGCAATGGTTTGATGGATTTGTTTCTTACAAACATGGAGTATTTCACTTTACAAATTGTTAATTGATGGACTGGACTGGAGTGGTGTGGATTACTGTGATGGTTTTATCAGCTGTTTGGACTCTTTTTTGTGTGTTGACTGTTCCTTTAAGATAACACAATAATACTAATGCTATAAAACATGTTTAGCATCCATTGAGAGAGACACAGCAATATACAAAATCTTCTTGCAAAGAGATAACAATATGGACACGTTTTTAAAAATAATAGTATAAATGGATAGTGTCTAGAATTTAATCCAGTTGAATGTATGCAAAAAGTTAGTTTTTATAAGCGACTTTCCTTTACAGCAGGCCTTCTGTGCCACAAAAAAAGCCACAGCTAATGTTGGGAGTATGAGAACTAATTAAAAACAAAGTAATAAGTGAAAGCACACAATAAAGAAAGAGCTTGTCACAATAAAGAGATTTCTGAATAATAGCCATTTCAGTGTTCTTCAGAGAGTGTATTGCTGTATTGGAGACGCCTGTATTATAAAACACTATGATCAGTGAATTTCAGTCACCCGCTGCGTGAAAGTTAATCATTTTCAGAGTGTGTCATTGATCAGTGTTACATCTGGAGACTGGCCTTCTGCCTTTCTCCCAGGAGTCTCGATGCCCTGCGAATTAGCAGCAATAAAGCTATAAAACTGTTCATTTGTATCTCCACATCCCTCCACCTCTGTCTCCCCCTCCTCCTTCACTCCCTAAAGTGTCTCCCATCTGCTTTTGGGACTGTCGGTTGCGGTCTTACAGCAGGAGTGAGATAAGCACAACATTTTCCTGTCGATATGTTTCTATTAGGCTCCGCAGCTCCATCCATCAGCGGGGCCTTCAGGACTGTACAGGACTGACTCTCTGTCTTTGCTTTTTCACTCAGTGCTGAAGTTACGAGTTCATTTGATTGCAAGGAAGGAGAAAACAGAGACTTCAACTTAGATTTGAGATGTGTTGAACGTCTGACAGCACCCCAAGTTACTTTTGTTTGACTTTATCCATTTATACAGTGCTGGAGAAGATACCTAGTTCATAGTCAGTGACATAAAATCATTGAAAGATACTTTTTGTTTGAGGCACTTACACTCTTAAAAAAGGTTCTTCAAGCAAAGCCATAGAAGAACCATTTTGGGGTTCCACAAAGAACCATTCAGTCAAAGGTTCTTTAAAGAACCATCTCTTTCTTACCTTTTTATAATCTGGAGAACCTTCTTTTGCCACAAAGGACCTTTTGTGAAACAGAAAGGTTCTTCAGATGTTAAAGGTTCTTTATGGAACCATTTAGACAAAAAAGGTTCTTCTCGGGCATTGTGGCAACCTTTATTTTTAAGAGTGTATTAGCAAGTTAAGTTGTTTCTGTAATAATTTATTTTGAAAGTCTACACTCTGCTAATTTTGTCAGTGTTTTTTGACATCAATCTATTCGATTGCAAACTAATTATTTTTCATGTTTCTATAGTCTAAATCATCCGCTTTTTTATGCCAACAGCCAGTTTAATCAAATTATGCAGATTGTTTGTTCTAAATTTTAAGAATAAATGGACTTAACAGGGCGGATTTTCAACGAGCAATTAGTGTCAAGTGTCTTCATTTGTAATCCACTTTAAGAGCATTAAGACAGAAGCACAAATCCCACTAAAGACGACTAAATCAAACATGCTCTATTGATATTGCCAAAGGTCATGACCTGGAAATGATGTCCCCTTTTGGTCTCTAACCTTTACGCGTGGTTGGGCTATAATGACGTTGCAGAATAGCAGCGAATATTGAGATGTAAGTGACAGTCAGTGTTAATGTCTCATTTAAACACAATAGACGACACAAGTCACATTGAGATTGCTTATTGATTACTGGTTAACCATTTGGATCATGAAATCAGTTTGAACTGTCTCAGAGAGATTTTTGTAGTTTTCAAAATGTTAGTGTTCAGAAGTTGCTTTTTTAAAGCTGCTGGGATTTAAAGAGATTCAAAAAATTCTGGTTATTCTAGTTTTTTTTTTTTTTTTTTTTTTGAAAATGACATAAGCTTTCAACTGTTATTGTCAGTGGGATCCAAAACAACATTGCATCCCACTGACCTTTATTGAATAAACCAAAAATGTTTTCAAAACATCTTCCTTTGTTGGTGTTTCATCAAAATGTCAGCTTCATTGCAGATGTTTCTCCTAAAAAGAGATCATTGTTCTTGGAAGCATTTGGTGTGAAATGAAAGTGCTCTTAACATTTTTATGAAACACTGTGAATGATAAGCCAAACTAAAAATAAGTTTACATCAGCATGCAGGTGTATGAGTATAAGTATGCTTGTATTTTTTGTAAGTATGCACTGTATTTGCACACAAGAAGATGAAAGAATGATTCTAGAAAGATCTCTCCTCCACCTGCAGTTCTCCTCAGATCGTCTTTTAGCATTGAGATGTGAGAGTCGCTTTAAAGCGCAGAGTCTTTATTCGATGGCAGACTGGCCTACTTCCCGTAAAGGGCCTCGGTTTGAAACAAAAGCACTACAGGAGCTACATCTGAAGCTATTGATTCAGTAATGTCATAAGAGAGAGAGCACGCAAAGCATGAATGGGCTGTTAAACAGCAAAACCAGAGAGAGCCGAGTTACTCATACTGTGCTCAGGGCTAAATATGAAAGATTCAGTTTGGAGTTTTCCCACTTATGAATGTGGTACGTTTCTGCCTGCCACGCAGATAAATGCAAATCCCACAATGGCAGCAGATGTACACATGCATACACGCACAGATACCTGTATTGTTAAGATACGAGCATATGGCTGTGAACGACATGTGGGTTTCTCGGGGACAGTTTTCCAGATGCTTCCAGAGGAAGAAGGCAGACAAAAACATGTCACATCTATGTCTCTCTGTCGGTCTCTCCCTCTCTCTCTGCCTCTGGCAGGTGTCTTGTACGTACTGACTGTTAAGCACTTGATAATCACAGTGCCTGAGAGCATTGAGCATATAGCAGTGAGACCAGATCAACATCTCTTTGATTTAAACTGGTCGTCTCCTGCTGCTCTCAACTAACTATTAAGCAATAAATTCAGAATTATAGAACTGGGTTCTCTTCAGTTCTATCTATCTATCTATCTATCTATCTATCTATCTATCTATCTATCTATCTATCATCTATCATCTATCATCTATCATCTATCTATCATCTATCTATCGTTCTGATCTCTTTCTATTCACAAATCAAACACATGATTTGTTTATTATAAATAATTCATTGAATTATTCATTTAACCAATTTGTTAAAAAAATAGATTCATTCAGGAATAAAACACGATTTGTCATTAACTCATTAAATCATTCATCCCAATGATTTGTTCAAAAAAGTTGATTAATTTAGGAATAAAACACAATTTGTCATTAAAACTGAGTCATTGAATCATTCATTCAAATGATTTGTTCAAAAAATGTATTCATACTAGAATAAAACATGATTTGTCATTAAGAGTGAGGCACTGAATCATTCATTCAAATGATTTGTTCAAAAAAAATTGTTAATTCAGGAATAAAACATGATTTGTCTTTAAAAGTAAGTCTTTTTAATAATTTATCCAATGGTTTGTTCAAAAAAATTTAATAATTCAAGAATAAAACACAATTTGTCTTTAAAAGTGATTTGAATCATTCATCCAAATGATTTGTTCAAAACAATTGATTCAATCGGGAAAAAACACGATTTGTCATTAAGAGTGAGTCATTGAATCATTCATCCAATAGATTTGTTCAAAAAATTTGAATAATTCAGGAATAAAACACGATTTGTCATTAAGAGTGAGTCATTGAATCATTCATTCAAATGATTTGTTAAAAAATTATTATATCAGGAATAAAACATGATTTGTCTTTAAAAGTGAGTCATTGAATCATTCATCCAGCTGATTTTTTTTTTTTTTAATTTATTCATTCACGAATAAAACACGATTTGTCATTAAGAGTGAGTCATTGAATCATTCATCCAATAGATTTGTTCAAAAAAGTTGATTAATTCAGGAATAAAACATGATTTGTCATTAAGAGTGAGTCATTGAATTATTAATTCAAGTGATTTATTAAAAAAATCTATTGAATCATTTATCCAAATGGTTTGTTCAAAAAAAAAATAATAATTCAGGAATAAAACACGATTTGTCTTTAAAAGTGATTTGAATCATCCATCCAAAAGATTTGTTCAAAAAAATTGATTCAATCGGGAAAAAACATGATTTGTTATTAAGAGTGAGTCATTGAATCATTCATTCAAATGATTTGTTAAAAAATGTATTCATTCAGGAATAAAATGCTATTTGTCTTTAAGAATGAGTCATTGAATCATTCATCCAACAGATTTGTTCAAAAAATTAATTAATTCAGGAATGAAACATGATTTGTCATTAAGAGTGAGTCATTGAATCATTCATCCAACTGATTTGTTCAAAAAATTAATTAATTCAGGAATAAAACATGATTTGTCTGTCCATGTATCTATCTACCGTTCATTTGTTTGTTCTGTCTATCATCTAACTATCTTTTTCTATTATTCTATCTATAGTTTTATCATCCTATCTGTCATTCTATCTCTCTCATTTTATCTATCATTCTATTTTTATCTGTAACTTTTAAACTTTCAAAGAAAGCTTTGTCAACATTCTTAGTTTGTCTTGTTTTGCCAATTAACAATTACATTTATTGTAACTGAATGTGTTTGAATTTTCAATGAATTTTCATTTTCCTACCTTGCATTTAAATCCGAAATTGCAATTCTGAATTCCGTTTGCCACCTTAATTGAATTTAAGGATTTGAAATCTAATTAAAATGTATTGAATTTAAAAGGCATTCTATTCTGAATATGGTTAGAGCTTTGTTTTGTTTTGTTCCATTAATGTCCATGTTATGTTATCTAAGTGTCATCTCATTATAAGAACATCTAGTGTTTGACATGTGAACTAAGGTTAAGTGAGTGAACAGGTGTTATTATATCACATTTGGCTGAAATGCTGTATTGATCAGTCGTCCAGGACCGGAACTGTCTGATTTGTAATTTCTGATAAGAACTCCCTCCCAGGCCTTTACCGTTACATTCAGCCCTCATTATATCATATTTACTCAAAACCCCCTGCAGCCACAGTGTAATCCGCCGATAATCACCCCAGCAGCAGTTTTTCTTCCTGCCTTTTTTGTTGCAATCGCTTCTTTTTCTTTAGCGTTTTTTTCCTGCTGTTACTGGTTTCTCGAGTCTCCACAGGAAATCCAGTCTCCTAACAGGTCATTTAAATGCTGTCTCTCTTTCACATTATTGATCGAGCGGCCGGCACGGACGAATGCAGGGTCCTTGAGATGTGTATCTGTCTGGTAAGGGCAGTAGTGTCTACCATGAGCTGATACACGGCTCTGACCTTGTGCTGATGTGCTAATACTGCCAGAGAAAGACTCTACAAATGCAAAGAAAATGTTTAGACATTTCTGTCAAGGAAAGACTCAGTGTATTTTAAATTATGATCAAACTTCAATGGCTTCAGGGAATGTTTGGAATAGCATACTGCATATTATTATTTATGTAGTTCTTAAATGCAGAATGTACATTACTGTTAAAAAAGTGTGAAATATTTAAGATTTTTTAAATGTTTTTGAAAGAAGTCTCTCATGCTTACCAAGGTTGTAAAAACAGTAAGATTGTGAAATATTATTACAATTTAAAATAATGTTTTTCTGTCTGAATATATTTTAAAATGTAATTTATTCCTGTAATCAAATCAGAATTTTCAGCATCATTACTCCAGTCTTTATTGTCACATGATCCTTCAAAAATCATTACATATGCTGATTTGCTGTTCAAGAAACATTTCTCAATTTTAACAGTGAAAACTGTAATACAAACTGGGATTAGATTTTTTTAAAGAAGAAAAACAGAAATTAAAACTTTTATTCACGTAAGACACATTAAATTTATCAAAAGTGAGGGCGTTGATTTTTATAATGTTCCAAACTGTTTCTATTTCAAACAAATGCTGATTTTTTAAAAACTTTTATTAGTAAATAAAAAAATGGTTCCCACAAAAATATTAAGCAGCATAAGCATTTCGATCACAATCTCTTGATTTATTTAATTGTTTTTTATAATCAATAATTTTGTGTGCTATTGTGCTTGTAGCTTATGAACTGAATTCTAAATTAATGATTCAATGACTCACACAGAAAGTTCAAGTTGTCGAATTCAGTTTCAATTCCTGAATTTAAAAAAAAATCCAAGAATGTCTTACTTTTGGCAGTGAAATGAAAGAAAAAGATGAGTCAAGAAAAAGATGACAATGGCTGATATTACTTCCTGCTCATTCATCACATTATAAATGGAAAGTCAGTATTTAGGGTTACAGTATTTCTCACAGTAAGCTCCAGTGTATACTGCACATTTTGGCAAATGTAGTGTTCTATGCACAGTATGCTTCCAGTATATCCTTTCAAATGTTTGCCATTGCAAATTACATACTGTTTGACATTATGAACAAAAATACTATAAAGCCAACAATATATGAAATAGTATTCAGTAGAAATTGTGTTAGTATTCCAATCTGAACATAATCAACATTTTCAAACATTCTTTGAATATCCCACTTGGTACAGCAATTTCCCATCAGCAGTGTCTTTACCATTCGCATGATTAATCTAATAACTCAAACATGCTTGTTTTTCATCTCAGAGGCCTTCATTTCCCAGTCCACTCTTCCTTTCTGTGCTGGGTTTCAAATGCTCATGCTATCAGAAGGCTGAAGTGCATTCATTAATAACCAGCCTTTGTTCTGAGAGATTTCCATTATCACTGCAGAAATCTATCACTCTGCATTTTCATCTCTTAACATGCCAGCTATAATGAGCGACTGGGACTCCAGAGCGATTCATTCAGATATAAAACTAATGGTTCAGACTCTGCCCAGAATTGTACTGAGAGAATTGGGAAAATGTGTCCCTTTTCTTTTATTTCTACATTGGTTCATAAGATATACCCTAGAGTGGGTTAATGCTGAAGTCTCTCTTGCAATATCCACAAGAGATATGAGTTTGTCCTCTCGGTGAGCAGAGCAGCATCTCTGGCCTCCAGGCAAGCCGATGAGATGAGACTCCATTGCGCATGACTTGCATGTGAGGGGTGAAAATTAAGGCCTTGGCATAGAAAAGAAATGACTCCAGCCGACTGACTACAAATACAGTGTTATATTAACCCTGAAAAGGCTCGGTTAAAGCAGTTAATGTTATACAATGCTGCAGTAACGTGTTTTCGGTGGCCTCTGTGAGAGTCTAGGTCACTGCTTCCCAACTGGGGTTACGTGTACCTCAGAGGGCACACAAATTGTTAAAAGAAAAATATGTCTATTAGATTAAAATACAGTATGCCAGTAATCTGTTTTTAGTATACATTTAGTTCCTTTTAGTGTATTAATGGTGGTTATACTTCAGTGACTCAGGATACATTGTTATTGAATCATTTGGATCATTTACTAAATCCATTTGTTTACAAAAAAATAATTCATTCAGGAACAAAACACGATTTGTTATTGTGAGTCATTTAACCATTTGTTTAACTGACTTGTTTAAAATCATTGATAAATTTAGGAACAAAACAAATGATTTATCATTAGCAGTGAGTCTTAGAATCATTCATTCAATTAATTTGTTCAAAAGCATTTATTCATTTAGGAACAAAACACATGATTTGTCATTAACTGTGAGCCATTGAATCATTCATTCAATCAATTTGTTCAAAAACATTGGTTCATTCAGAAATAAAATACATGAGTTATAATTATAAATGAGTCATTGAATAATTTGTTCAACCAATTTGTTTAAAACATTGATTCATTCAGGAACAAAACACATGATTTGTTATTATAAGTGAGTCATTGAATCATTATTCAACTGATTTGCTCAAAAACATTGATTAATTCAGGAATTAAACATTATGATATTAAACATTTGTTATATTGGATGTTTTATTGAATAATTTGTTCAAAAATATTGATTAATTTAAGAACAAAACACATGATTTGTTATAAGTGAGTCACTGAATCATTCATTCAACCAATTTATTCGAAAATATTGATTCATTTAGGAACACATGATTTGTCATTAACTGTGAGTCAATGAATCATTCATTCAACCATTTTGTTCAAAAACATTGGATCATTCAGAAATAAAACAAATTTGTCATTATAAATGAGTCACTGAATCATTTGTTCAACCAATTTACTTAAAAACATTGCTTCATTCAGGAACAAAACAAATGAATTTGTTATTATGAATGAGTCATCGAATAATTTGTTCAAAAGCATTGATTAATTCAGGAAAAAAAACACAAAATTTGTCATTAAGAGTGGGTCACTGAATCATTGATTCAACCAATTTGTTTAGACACATTGATTCATTCAGGAGCAAAACACGATTTGTCATTATGAGTAAGTCACTGAATCATGCATTTAACTGATTTGTTCAAAAACATGGATTCATTCAGGAACAAAACATATGATTTGTTATTATGAGTCATTGAATAATTTATTCAAACAATTTGTTAAAAAACGGATAAATTTAGGAATAAAACACGATTTGTCATCAAGAGTGAGTCATTGAACACTTGTTCATCGTTTGTCTCTTGGTTTGGATCTATTTTTGTTTGCAGAGGAAACAAAGAAACTGATAACATTGTGTTTAAAATGTCTGAAGTTACTGGATATTAACTTGTGTATCGAACTGTTGAATAGAAGTAGGTCTATGAGACAGTCCTTATTTTTTTTCTTTGATTCTTGTCTAGTAAAATGACTTAAATTATTAAAATGCAGGAAACCATTATAATGCAGTCAGAGAAGAGGTTTTTGATATTGCTGCATTTTAATGAAAACTAGGGTGCTTAACTATTTATAATTACTTCTAAATATTTTTTCCTTTTTTATTGATTACTTTAAATTTTAAATTTGCTTAGATTTACTTATTTTTGCCTTTGAAATGTTTGAAAAGACATTACTGTCTTTAACATAAAATGCAATAACTCTAAAACAGAAAACTGTGAATTGTCTATGAAATCCTGGATGTCATGAACAGGCTGGTTTATTGTTTGCAGTGCAGTCATAAGCACCATAGTTTGCTAGCCAATAAAATTTGTATCAGTAATGGATGCCAGTGCTCCTTCAGTAAAGCAGTTCAGTGATAATGTGGATACGGTTATGCCTATCGACCTAACAAATAGTATTATCAGAGAAAAACAACCTGGAATTGCTCCCCTGTGTGAAGAGAATACATACTCAAGAAAGACAATCACAGTCTAAATTCTACTCTCATGATAAGACTTTTCTCTTATTGATTATGTGAACATCATTAGCATTGGTGAAATTCAGAGGGAGACACTGCAGGCAAAAACACAGTTTTTTTCATGCACCTGTCAAGTTTGAGATTTTGGGCTTTTTAGTGTTTCATAAAGTGTTTTTTGAGACTAGTAGAAAGAAAACACCCAAAAGACACTGTTAAGTGTTTCTTTCATAGCAGTTTATCTATTTGTGTCAGTAGATTTCAATTGCAATCCATATTTTTAAAGGCCGTTTTCTCAAAATGAGTTTTTCTGTCTGTTCTAAGTTTCTCGTGACACGAGATACCCAGAATTCCCTCTGTAAAAACACTTCATCCAGTGTTTAGATTACTAGAAATGTATGCAAATTAGTGCATATTTCATTAAATAATGCCTCATTTGCATGTTTAAACCTAACATTTAGAAAATTTGTAATACAAAAAAATGTTTGCAAAAGTAAGGTGATAACTATTAGTTATTTTTTTACCCTATTCAGCTGCAGTGTCTCGCCTTAAGTCTATACTTAAAAAAAGAAAAAAAAATAACACTGGCTTGTTGATATCATCCAGTTTGTTTCTAAGCCACAGTCTGCTGTTTATTTTTTAATTGTTTTGCTTTCTAGCACTCCCACAACATCCAGGCTGAAAAATCCCACTGTCTGCAACACTTTTGCTTATGAAATATTTCTTTCCGTCCGTCATTCTCAGTCTTGATCAGTGCTCAAGCTAATTTCGTCCAGACGGAGGACTGTCGCTGCACATCAGAAAGAGATCGCAGCAAAAACCTGGACCTTCAGTGGGGAACATGTGGCATTATAATGGAGGACCCTGGCCTTGCACTGTCCTTATAGCAAAACATGTCCTGCAGCAAAAACCTTGAATCACTTTGTCCTTTCAAGTGACTAAAATGTCCTAAAAAGTGAAACATCTCATGCTCTTTTGAAATACAGTAATCTATCACTTACAATTTCCAGCCACAGATACAGTATGCTTATTAACAAAACATCCCTTTTTTCCCCACTGTGTCCATCATTTTGCACTATATCCAGATCTCTCCTGACATTCCAGCACTGATCTTATAGCCATCTATTAATCTAGGGCATTACGGCCCTTCAGTCCCTCTGCAAACAGCCAAGCAGCCCAGAGAGGCTCGTTCAGTCTCTCGCCGGCCCAAATCTGATTATGCTGCTGTGAGGAGCTGTGGCCCGCGGCCAGAGCCAGCAGGTCCGGTGCAGGACCGCTCCGCTCCGCCATGGCCTCACACCTTTAGAGTGTGTCTTAATTATGCTGTGTGTGTTGAGCAGGTGGGAGCAGATGTGCAGTACAAGGAGCCCTGAAGCAACGTGATCCAGACCTGTGAAATTTTATAGCGTTTAGATCAGGCAAATGCGTATCGCGTTAAATTAATAGAGAGGATAATATGACATATGGAATTCCAGACAACATGGGATTAAGAGCTTGTTTTGGATTTCAGGAATGAACTTATATTGTTAAAGGGAAACAATGGATTTTCTGAAACATCTGGAAATCTAGTATTGCTTCGGTTAAATTAAAAGTAAGGTGCTTAATTCTTTAGAATTTTATTGTTTAATTAATAAATAAATTATTTATTGTGATTTCAGTTTTTATTAGAAATTTTGAAATGGTTTAGATGATGTTGTTCAGGTTCTCTTTTAAGGAAAATAGTATTTGATGCATAATTTCTCTAT
>NC_133372.1:5864934-5979934 GCF_049309525.1 Garra rufa | reverse complement strand
TAAAGTCTAAATATTATGACTATAAAGTCAAAATATTATGAGAATAAAGTCAAAATATTTCAAGAATAAAGTCAAAATACTATGAGAATAAAGTAAAAGTATTACAGGAATAAAATCGAAATACTATACGAGTAAAAAATCGAAATATTTTGAGAGTGAATTCGAAATATTACATCTTACTGGAATGAGGAAGAGTCAATTTAAGAATTCAGGGAAACAGCTTAATATCAGGAATATGATATTTATTAACAGACTGAACAGGAACGACTAATATATAACGTTTACACAACATTTTTTTGTATTGTATAGTCCTCCCAATTTAGTGTTCCCAATTTTGTGGTTGTGATGCACCACTTGAGAACCACCATAATAGTGTCTTAAATTATAAGATTTAAAAATGAATATGCGATTCATGACCTTGGATTACTTTTCTTAAAAATGCCTTTTATATAAGTAGGGGAGAGTTGCAACACTTTTTGCATTTCCTTTAGTTTCTCAGAGACTGTTTGTATTAGAAAGCCGAAATTTTAATACAATAAAGCCGCATCTGTCAACTACTCACCCATATGCTGCAACATGTGTACATATTATAATATACGTACACTTTACACTTAAATAGACAAAGTGAAATGTTGCAACCGTCCCCACAATAGGGGACAGTTGCAACGTTCAATAAAATGTAATGAAATCATTCTTGAATATAATTTTGCAATTTCTTTATTTTATTTGTTCACAGTCACGGTCTTCAATAAGGTAAATTGGCTGTTAAAAAAAACAAAGAATAGTAAATTAAAAACATTGTTAAGTAACAAGTAGATTTTTTACCTATTCACTTAAAAAAAGGAGAGAAAACTAACTATTAAACGGGTTCATTAGTATTATCATTATGAAATTACCATTCTGTAATGTTATAGCAAGCTTTTAAAGGATAACTATTGCCAAAATGCAACCTGGGCTGTTTTTTTACTGTAAACGAGACTAACATATATCTAAAAGCATAATTAGGACAAACGAGCCGTTTTTGAGATTGACCGTGATTTCGTTTTGTGGTCAATGGCCGGTGAATGGGAGTACTAGGGGCATAACTTTGAGCGCATCAAAATCGATATTTTTACAACACTAAGAAGACTCGACACACCATGAAACTTTGCTCGAAGTATCGTCTGGGTCTCTACACATGAACTCCAGCATTGAGAACATTGTTTGTGTACACAGAGTTTACTAAAAAGAAAGGTTTTGAACAACTCACTTTCACTGTTTGGGTTTCCACTCGCGGCCGTCTTGCCAGTCAAGAGGTGTCGATCTCTGAATGCGAGGATTGATAGCTCCTAATGCATATTTCCATATAAATGCACGGCTAATTCGTTGTTTTGTCGCAAGTGAAAAACAATATTAACCTTCTAGTTGTAAAAAGAGCCTCATATAAGCTTAATATTTCGTCCTATGGAGTCCATTCATTCGCATTCGGAGATCGACACCTCTTGACTGGCAAGACGGCTGCGAGCGGAAACCCAAACAGTGAAAGTGAGTTGTTCAAAACCTTTCTTTTTAGTAAACTCTGTGTACACAAACAATGTTCTCAATGCTCGAGTTCATGTGTAGAGACCCAGGCGATACTTCGAGCAAAGTTTCATGGTGTGTCGATTCTTCTTAGTGTTGTAAAAATATCGATTTTGATGCGCTCAAATTTATGCCCCTAGTACTCCCATTCACCGGCCATTGACCACAAAACGAAATCACAGTCAATCTCAAAAACGGCTCGTTTGTCGTAATTATGCTTTTAGATATAAGTTTGTCTCATTTACAGTAAAAAAAACAGCCCAGGTTGCATTTTGGCAATAGTTATCCTTTAAATCAATATTGTGGTAAGGGACAGCATGTTGGGAGGGTTGCAACAGTGTGTTGCAACTGTACCTACAGTGATAGCCATGATAAAAATTGGTATATTAGCTTGACAACATATCATTGGCACACGCTAGCTATGCCTATTAGAAACTAAGAACGCACAGATTAAAATGTTATGTTTTTACAATTTGTCACACAAACAACTTAGACACTATGACCAAAAATCTAATCTTTAAAAAAATTACTTTTTTACCAAGAAAATGATTTTGGGTAGAAGGAATTATCACATGTGACTGATTTCTTCCAGGAAGTATGAGGGGCCAATAAAGCATGTGCAGTATGAATATTATCACGGTATCTTATTCCTGCTTGAAGAAATAAGCAATGTTGCAACTGCCACACGTTGCAACTGTCCCCACTTTCCCCTACATCCTACACATTTTTTCAGTGTAGTTTTATTAATCATACAGATAGCCAAAGTCAACAGCCAAAAAATATAGGCAGCATTATCTCTCAATTTATTTTGCTGTCCAATTTTGCATGATTATATGATTAGTTGCTGCTCTTACAAAAAATACCTTGGTGTTATCTTTATGGTTCTTTCCCAAACATGCCAGATCAGTAATCCAAGAGCATAGAAATGCCTTTTCTTGACGGGCTATAGTTTAAAATGACCTATCTGTCCAGGTCTTCCTCAGATCATCACCCAAACAGTCAGAGAAGTGTTTGGTGTGATGTGAGCAGGTGTGGGCGGGAACTTCTAGTGTGTGAAATAAAACCTGGCTGGATCGGCTGTGGAGGCCGTGTGTGTGTGTGTGTGTGTGTGTGTGTGTGTGTGTGTGTGTCTACCTGTTTGTATTGAATAGTGCCCATTAATAATTTAGCTGCATGGCTGCTGGCTATTATTACAGAAAAATAGTGCAGTGCGTTTGGACACATGCCTCCTGCTTGTAAGTCAATAGAGAACAGTTCACCCAGTAGGACCAGGACAGAGCTCTCTCAAACCCGTGACAAACCTCTCAGCTTTACGTCTTTGTCTACAGTTTCCATTACAAAGGCCTTTGCATAAGGTGTGAACGGTGCTTTAGGAATGAAGCACATTATTATAAGATATTATTAGCTCAAGGCCTGTGTTGAGGGTTGTTTCAGTAAAACAGGGTGAGAAGTTTCTAAAAAAAATAGCATGAAACAACTTTCCATCCTTGCGAAAACCATGCAATTTAACAGAAAATACAGTTCAATTTATTTAATAATGCACCTAATAAAGCTAATTATTACATCTAAATAAGCAAGGATTAATTAAAAATAACAGTAAAGATTTACAGTGTTACAAATGTTTAAAATAATTGTTTTTAATTTGAATATTTTTTGTATTTTTTTTTCAATCAAAGTTAAAATCATCAGCATCATTACTCCATTCTTCAGTGTCACATGATCCTTTAGATAGAAATCATTCTAATATGCCGATTTGCTGTTCAAAAAACTTTTTTTTGATATTTGAGTTACTTTTTCAGGATTATTTGATGAATTAGAAAAATACAACGATCAGAATTTATCTGAAATAAAAAGCTTTTGTAACATTATACACTACTATTCAAAAGTGACGATTAAGGCATTTATAATGTAATGTAATAAATGTTTTTGAGCAGCAAATCAAAATATTAGAATGCTTTCTGAAGGTTCATGTGACTGGAATAATGATTCAGCTTTGAAATCACAGGAATAAATTAAAAATGTAAATATATTCAAATAGAAAGTGGTTATTTTAAAAAGTCAAAATATTTCTAAATTTTAGTTTTTGCTGCACTTTGGATCAAATAAATGGCGTGAACAGAGGAGACTTCAAAACCTTTACTGTTCAAAAACTTTTGACTGGTAGTGTAAATGTTACATCAGTTTCTTTCAAATAAGAAAATGTATCACTGTATCCACAAAAATATGAAGTAGCATAATGTTTTCAACATTGATAATAATCAGAAATGTTTCTTGAGCAACTTTAGCATATTACTATGATTTCTGAAGGATCATGTGACACTGAAGAAGTAATGATGCTGAAAATTCAGCTTTGCATCACAGAAATAAATTACATTTAAAAACGTATTCAAATAGAAAACAGATATTTAAAATGTAAATAACATTTCACAGTATTGCTGTTTTTACTGTATTTCTTTATCAAATAAAAACAGCCTTGGTGAGCAGAGAAGACTTCCTTCAACGAAAATCCCCAAACTTTTATGACCCAGACTACGTTAATTCAGGTTACAGGTTTAATACACTTTGGTTGCCACAAAATCTGGATCCTAAAGCAAAACCAGTTGAGAAGCAGTGATCTAAAGCGATGACATTCATACATATTTAAGCATGGCTTAAGTGTCCAAATCCACTGTATGGGCATTTGCGCATGAGATGTGTCTCATCTGAAATCTTCAGATGGTGAAGTGCGTTTCCTTCCTCTGACATCTCCATTCCTCTGTTCCTTCTGCTTTTTATTCTCTCGCTCTCTCTCTTTCTCTTTACAGAGGAGACCATTTGTTTCTTTTTTGAGTCTGTAGGGATGTGGTAGTGTTTGGTGGGCTGTAAGGTGAAGGGTTTAGATTGAGGGCAGATTTTGGCCAGTTCCGTGCGCGTTTGATACGGTCTGTTATCGATACCGGGCCTGGATGGAGTGGAAATTGTTTGCCGAGTTAATAGCGGTTTGATGATGTCACTGTCAGTGACCTGGGGAAAAATTGACCCCCGTGCGGCAGGAATCGCTAAAATGCCACCCGCGCAATTACGAACTACAGGCCCCAGCGGTCCGCTGCGTTTTGTTTTATGTCCTTCAGAGGCACACAAGCTCTTACGCACGGATAAAGACTCTCTCTCCCACACACACACACACACACATGCATGCATGCATCTTCTAACACACTTATTGCAATCAGAAACACAAATACTGGCAATTTGCATGCAAGCCGTACATTTTGAGTTTTATCTGTGACCTGCATTTAAGTGTGTGCGTGCAACAGAAATGGGGCAGTTACTATGACGATGAAATTTCAGGCGCATAATTTATTCATTAAGAGTAAGACAGCATTACATCACCACGCACTCACTATTTTCACGATTTAGTGTCTCTTTTCCCTTTTTTCCTGTCTGTTAATGTGGCTTTTGATAGGCCTGTTTGGAAACAGGAAGCTTTTTTGGTTAGTATCGGATAAATGTTGACAATCAGTGGGAGTTTTTATGACGGCGTTTTGCGGCACCTGCCTGCATTTGTAATGCTAACAAATCTCATATGATCTGGAAACCACACAAGCGCTTCTAACAACGTTTCTCAAGCACATCCCTCTTCAACATAACAGTCCAAATAGGCTTGTAGCGTATCTATTTGTTTTATCTGTGTATTGTTGTTTTTTTCTATCCCTTTCTGTCCTTTAAAAAGAAAAGACGGAAGAAGGAGCGGAAAGAGAAAATCCTCAGGAGGCATCTATAATTCATGGCTTAGCTTAGTGGCTGGGAAAGAGCGCCATACTGCTGTTCTGAGCTTTATTTGCTGATACCCCCCTTTTCTCCACACACTTCCACTCACTGGCTTTACATGGCCGTGGATTGAGTTTACACACAGGCAAAAGTTAGGTCAGCACAGGTGCAGGGTTCAGGACACATGGATCCTCAAACATTTGCATTTGTTTCGTTCTACCTATTTTTATTCATTTGCCTGTTTGAGTCTGAGTTATTTAAGTCAAAGTCATTCTGTAAAATCATAATTGGTACACATTCTTATTTGACTTAATTATGGATGCAAAACTGGTTTATGCAGTGCGACTTGTGGGACAGGTGTCCAAAATGGGCTTCAGATCTATTCTGTTTTCTTCTCAATATTGTTGCAATTGGTAAAAAAGAAAAGAAAAAGAAAGAAGGAAACTTTTTTCTTTTTTTCCTGTTACATGTAAACAATTTTAATGTAAAAACGTTATAATAAAACGTAATAAACTAATATTTAATATTTCAGATATTTCTCTGTTTGATGTAGAACCTTTGATTTCAAATCCTCTTCATTTTCTTATATATGTGGTCTATGGTTAGACATGTTTATTAAGCCAGGTCTTTCAAAGCCAGATCTCTCCTAAAACATAAAAAAGAAATTTAAAACCTGAACAAAATATAATAGAATGAGTGAACAGAAAAGAAACAAAAACAGACAAGACAGAAGAGTTCCTGAACTGAATAGTCTAGACTAGACTAGACTAGAATAGAATAGAATAGAATAGAACACTGAAGAACAACAGAAGAACAGTATAAAATAGACAAAAGAAAAAAAAAGAACAAATTAGAAGCAGGAGTGAACCAGACAAGACAGAAGCAGAGAATAGAATAGAATAGAATAGAATAGAATAGAATAGAATAGAATAGACAGAAGTGAACAAACTGAATAGACAACAAAAAAATAATAGAATAAAATCTGAAGTAAACCAGAAGAGACAGACGAAGGGAACATGAATAGAATAGAATAGAATAGAATAGAATGTAGTGAACAGACCTGAATAGACAGAAGTGAATAAAAGGGAATAAAATAAATATTAAGTAAATTAGCAGAGACTGAAGGGAGGAGCACCTGAATAGAATAGAATAGAATAGAATAGAATAGAATATAGTGAACAAACTGAATAGACAGAAGTTAACAAAAAGAATAAAATAAATATGAAGTAAATCAGAAGAGACAGAGTGAAAGAGCACCTGTATAGAATAAAATAGAATAGAAAAGAAAAGAATGTAGTGAACAAACTAATTAGACAGAAGTGAACAAAAAAGAATAGAATAAATCTGAAGTAAACCAGCAGAGACAGAAAGGAAGATTGCCGGAATAGAATAGAATAGAATAGAATAGAATAGAATAGAATAGAATAGAATAGAATAGAATAGAATAGAATAGAATAGAGACAGAAGAAGAAAACCTATAGAATAGAAAATAAATTAACAGAACAGTATAAAGTAGACAAAAGAAGAGAACGGAACAGAATAGAAGCAGAAGTGAACTGGACAGGACAGAAAAGAACCTGAATAGAACAGAAAGAAGCAGTGAATAGAATAGAATAGAATAGAATAGAATAGAATAGAATAGAATAGAATAGAATAGAATAGAATAGAATAGAAGTGAACAAAAAGAATGGAATAAAATCTGAAGTAAACGAGAAGAGACAGAAGAAGTGAAAAGCACCTGAATAGAATAGAATAGAATAGAATAGAATAGAATAGAATAGAATAGAATAGAATAATAAATAAACTAGAAGAAACTGGAAAAGAGAATAAACCTGAAATTAATTAAAACAAAACAGAATAGACTGAAGTAAACACACAGAACATGATAGAACCAGAAATTAACTATAAGGGTATTTCTGAAAATTGGCTTTGCCTTTTTTTCTGAAATATTGAAAGATTGACTCACAGCAACATTTCCAGGAATAATAAATAAAACTAAAAATAAATAAATAAAAAGTAAAATCGTAAATTGGAACACATTTACATTTTACTTCACTATGCATGCAAAACTCTTTCATGCAATGCAACTGGTGAGTCAGGATCCAAAATGTTCAGTTGTAGTTCAGCTTTGATTAGTTTGAAGAATAGTGCTTAATGCAAATAATAAAATGCAACTAAACATTAAAGTTAGCACAGTTAAACAAATAGATTTTTTTTTTTTTTTTAATGGAGGAAAAATGCTTCCCACTTTGTTTTTGATAGGCCATGCATCAAACTTTATTCCGTCACCTGGATAATTAAATAGTCTATTTTCCTATATGTCATGTAAACAATTTAGCATATTGTTGCATTTTGTTGTGCAGTTGATAGGAAATGTATTGGCCTGCAATATTTGATATGCAGGACATTTTTGGTTTACTTTTGTATGATAAACAGCTGTGTGGGTCACCAGTTGATGTGAAGCTCTGGTTTAGTGTTGAACTCAGATGAGTGCTGTTCCCTCTCTGTTTGGATTGCTGTCCTGCCGTCATGAATAATAGAGTTGAGGAGTCCCGTGCGTGCGCCATGGCATTGTTCACAGTTTGTGTCACACCAGCGCATGGTTAACTAGGCAAAACAAAAGCTTTTCAATATTTCAGTGTGTTAGGGACGCCGCTGCTGCAAGCACAGGCCTGAGTGAGAAACACACTCACACACACTGAGACACTCAGATTTACACGTAACACATGTAGTTAAATTTAGTTTTTAATTTAGGTTTTAATCATTAAAAATGACTTGGTTTGGAATAAGAATGAGACGTTTTTATCAATGTGCTTTAATTTAAAATTATAAATGATTCATCATAAAATTACAAACTATTTTTAGTGGGATACTTACATACTTATTGCTTGATTTACTTCATACACTCTTAAAAATAAAGGCGCTCTTAAAAATAAAAGGTTCTTCACAGCGATGCCATAGAAAAACATTTTTGGTTCCACAAAGAATCATTCAGTTAAAGGTTCTTTAAAGAACCATCTCTTTCTTACCTTTTCGTAATCTGATGAACCTTCTTTCGCCACAAAGAACCTTTTGCGAAACAGAAAGGTTCTTCAGATGTTAAAGGTTCTTCATGGAACCATATAGACAAAAAAGGTTCTTGTATGGCATCCTGAAGCATCCTTATTATTTAGAGTTTATTATTAGGCATTAAGCAAAAATGAATACTAACGTTTTTTTTTAGCATTGTAACCATATGAGTCTGTCCTACAATGCTGTACATAATTGTCTTAATATGTTGGACAAATAATTTTAGGATGAAAATGTTTTATCACATAATTTTTGAGATTTAAAAAGTCACAATTAAATAAGTGAATTTTGAATTATTTCGTTTAAAGCAGATGGGCAATTTATTAAGAAATATCTGATTGTTTTAAAGAAGTTTCAAACAAATTTGTTCATAGTTTTAATTTGTTAAAAGTCCTTTCTATCTTTCTACAGTATAACGGATAATAATCATTTAAAAAATGACTTTATTTTGGAGGGAAAACAACAGAACAAACATCAGTATTAGTTTTAGTAAAACATCATTTTGTGAAAATTATGATGGTATTATTTGGTTTGTCATACACTTAAACATTTCAAAGTTAAAGTAAAATCTTGTTCATTTTCTTGCCTTTGTGTAAATAATTTTAACAGCGAAGAGTAAAACGCTTTACTTAGCTTTTGAGTGTTCCAAACCATATTCATTTTTATATAACAGATTGACTCGCATCAACATTTTCAGCAAAACTAAATGGTCAAAGTTTAGATTAATAGAACAGAAAACTGACACAATAAATAAACTGGCTACGTGCTCAAATATTCTGACTTGTAGTTGGTTAGTAGTTAGTTGGATTGAAGGAGACACTGTTTTGTTTTAATGTCAAAAACCAAAAAAGCAGAAAATGATGTTACTACAACTCTTATAAATAAAGGTGCTTTAAAAGTTTCCTCACAGCGAGGCCACAGAAGAACCATTTTCAGTTCCACAAAGAACCATTCAGTCAAAGGTTTTTAAAGAACCATCTCTTTCTTACCTTTTTATAATTTAAAGAACCTTTTTTCACCACAAATAAGGGTTTTTCAGATATTGATGGATTTTTATGGAACCATTTAGACAACAAAAGGTTCTTCTGTAGCGTCATGAAGCACCTTTATTTTTAAGAGTGTAACTGCATGTGCCCTAAAAGTGTGATTCCAGTTTCATACTAAACTCTATGCCTTTTAATTCTGTTTTACAACCCAGTCAGGCTCTTTAGTTTTAATGTCATCGGGCAGGAGCTGTAGTGTTGTAATGCAGGTGTCTCTGATTCTGCATGGACCAATTGTCCATATATGATTTCAATACACAGTCCAGTCAGAACTCTGAAGAATGGCTTCTCTCGGTGCTGATTATGGCTCATGGTGGTATTGTTATGCAAATGGTGCTTTGCATTATTGAGCTGAAAGACTGTCAGAGTGCCACACAGCCAAAAAACTGGTAAAAACTGTAATTAAACATATAGATACACACTATGGAGATTTTATGTTAGTCGATAAAGCAGAAGTGTGTCAGTCAGTGCAGAGAGACAGATTCAGATCTAACCACGGGCCCTTAATGGCCCTCACAGAGCCCAGGGGCCTCCCGCTGAGTTATCAGCTAATTACTCACTGCTTAATTGAGCTTGACTCAACATGCCTTAAATCAAACTCAAACAGATCTCATCCAATCCCAATTTGGAGATGGAATTATGTGTGTTGTAAACTCTTAGAAAAACGAGGTATGAAACTATCACTTGGGGCGGTTCTATTTTGAACAGCACTGATTTAAATACAGCAAATATGTACCTTTATACATGCTAACATCCCAACATTCAAGCAAGTTATGAACAAACATTCCACCTGTAACTTTATGTTCTTGAAATATTATGATAAAACACTAGTTAAACATCATTCATGGAATGTTTTGTCCTGAAACATTTTAGAATGTTCATGTAACGTTTTCTGAATGTTACTATGTTTCAAAATGTTCAGAGAACATTCAAAAGTAACATTTGCTTGCAAAATGATCAAATGGAATGTATCTATATGTTGCATATCAATATAATTTAATTGTAATATAATATGAGTATATAAATAAAAAATCAACACATTACTATATAATATTGTACATACAGATTAAATATTAACCATACACATTAGTATTCTGTAAGATTTTCTAATGCCTTTAAAGTCTCTTACATTCCTCTTATACTCAGGCTGCATTTATTTGATCCAAAATACAGTAAAAACAGTAATATTGTGAAATATTATTAGAATTTAAAATAACTGTTTTCTATTTTGAAATATTTTAAAGTGTAATTTGGCAAAATAATGACAAAATTTTTTTGTTTTGTTTTGTTTTCAACAATTACTGAATCATTCATGGAATGTTTTGTCCTGAAACATTTTAGAATGTCCATGTAAAAATTTTTGAATGTTACTATTTATTTCAGAATGTTCAGAGAACATTCAAAAGTAACATTCCCATGAAGCTTGTACTTTTAGCTTTTTTACCTAAAGGAACCATCTTTTATACTATTATATTTATGTTATAATACATACTTAAGTTCCCAAACTGTATTTCCAGTGAGCAATTGTACACTAAACAGCAAACACTGTATCTATGACATACTGTATGTAGACTGTAATAAGGCACATATTTGTTCTCATAGGGAGGGTCAGGAGGGTCTGGCTGGCCTCAGGACAGTGTGTTGGTCAGAATGACATCACCCCCCTCTCACCCCTCATGAGATGACCACATTAAATCAATGTATGGATCCTGCCACCTACTGCCAATACTGAAAATGACATCTAAGAGCTATTAAGTGAAAAGCAATGTGTGCTTATTCATCAACATACTCACACAGGCTTGAAAGATAATGAGCAAATTTACTTTACATTTACAGTTTGGGCTACATAATGTTTAAGAATTACCAAGGTATTTAACCTTTTGTTGTAAAATTAGACCTTGATGTCTTGCATTTAAAATTTAAATGCATTTTTTATTAATTATTTTGATGAAACTTAGGTTTTATAACACATTAAATTCATTTGAATCTGTTCATGCAAACAAACTATGCCATTGCCAAGTTGTGTGTTTTATACATTGAACAATTTAATCATTAATAAGGATTATCACAAAAATTGCACCTTAAATGCTAAATATATTGTTTTATATATTATGCATATCAATATACTATAGTTGTAATATAATATGATTATATAATATAAAAAATATATAAATCAAATAAACACATTACTATATAATATTGAACATACGGATTAAATATTAACCATGTACACTACTGTTCTGTAAGATTTTGTAATGCTTTTAAAGTCTCTTAAACTCGCCTTATACTCAGGCTGCATATTTTTGATCCAAAATACAGTAAAAACAGTAGTATTTTGAAATAGTATTAGAATTTAAAACAAAATTTTCTATTTTAATATATTTTAAAGTGTAATTCATTCCCGTAATGGCAAAGTATTTTTTTTAACAATTACTGAAACAGTTCTTATTAATATCATATCAATATCTTTGTGGAAACCATGATTTTTTTGGAGTTTTTTTGTTTTCACAGAATGGTTGGACGAACAGAAAGTTCAAAAGAATGGCATTTATTGGAAAAAGAAAATACAGTGAATTTGAATCAGTTTAAAGAATTAAAATATTTTTTTAATATCTTACGGACCCCAAACTTTTGAACAGTAGTAAATTTATCTGTATATTTAATGATACTGTTATGTTTACTGCTCATATGCACTAATACAGAGAGACTGGCCTCTATTGGACATCATCTGTTATTGCAGCTAAATCCACACAAGCAGTGTCTATGATGAATATGATTCATGTGTAACCCTGGACCACAAAACCAGTCATAAGTGCCAGTTTTTCAAAATTGAGATTTATACATCATCTGAAAGCTAAATAAGCTGGAAAATCTGGAATCTGACAGTGCAATATTAAGAAAATCGTTGTTCAAATGAAGTTCTTAGCAATGCATATTACTAATCAAAAATTAAGTTTTATTATATTTACGGTAGGAAATGTACAAAATATCTTCATGGAACATGATCTTTACTTAATATCCTAATGATTTTTGGCATAAAAGAAAAATTGATCATTTTGACCAATACAATGTATTTTTGGCTATTGCTACAAATTATACCTGTGCTGCTTAATAAGACTGGTTTTGTGGTGCAGGGTCACATTTATCTCATTCAGACATTTCTAATGTGAAATAACAGTGGATTGTCCTCAGTGTAAAGACACACACACTAGATCAGATGTGCAAAGTTCATTAGCAGCTTTGTTGACATTATTGACACGTTTAAAATCGTACAGTTTCTCCATGTAAGGTCCAGCACAGTCTAACCACTGGGTTAACAAGCTCTTTGATCCTTAAAATCTCAATATTGCTCATGGAAGCATAAAATGTATTTCTGATCAATGTATTTGATTCATTCGGTTTGACTGAGGCCTCGTTAACCAATCAGGATTGAGCTCAGCTGCAGGACGATTGTAGAGCAGTGTTGTGTTTTTCTCGAAACAGGAGTTAATAACTGCACTCGTGAACCAAAACACACATACACACACACAAGTACAATCCACATTACACACCAGGGATCCTTTGCAGACACTCAAGTTACACTAAAGTCTCAAAATGAAAGAAATGACTAGCTGTTATTCAGTGCTAAATGATCTCACATGAGTGTGTGCGTGTTTGTGTGTTTATATGAAATTTAGCGGCGGGTAAATAAAGACGCTGCACTCATCCGCAGGGGTTGATCTTTACGGCTCTCAAATCGCCTGTTCACACACAGTTTGAGAATCCACATTTGCAGCACACAATGGCTGTTGGTTTAGCTGTCAGACTTGTTAGCGAGGTGCTTTTATGCTTTTGTATCAGTGTCTGTTTTTGGAGGTCATTATTAGTGTTGGGGGTAATGCATAAGTAACGCGAGTTATGTAATCAGATTACTTTTTTCAAGTAACTAATACAGTAAAGCATTACTTTTTAATTTTCAAGAGAATATCTTGAATGTTCAGAAATAACATTGTCATAACTTAAATAGGAACATTAGCTAAATATATCATTTAGGGGTAAAAGAGATGTACCTTTTAGCTTTTGTACCTAAAGGTACCAACATTTATACTATTATATATAATTCATTTTTTTATATTAAAAACAAACAAGCAAACCCTGCACAGATTTTTAAAAAATTGCAATGCAATTTAAAGCAATGCAAAAGTAACATAATGCCTTACTTCCCATAAAAAAGTAACTAAGTAATGTAATTAGTTACTTTTTAGGGAGTAACTCAATATTATAATGTTACTTTTAAAAGTAACTTTCCCCAACACTGCTCATTATACTGTATTCAGGCCTGTCCCTGAGGAACACTGTATTGCTCAGATATTGCTCTTTTATGGCTCAGGAGAAGTAATGGAGCTCTCAGTTTTGTTTCATGTATCAATTTCAAATGTCTTGTAAAATTCTGTGTGAAAAACCAAAAGTGTGACAGTTGTTGACTGCTGTAAAATTAGCAAGGATGGCATAGCTGAGATTTGGCCCAAGAGAGTTTGATTTAAAGTATTAAAGCTCATATTGAGATCTTTGACTTTTGATAGCAGAAATTGTTTCAGACATTTAGATCTTATCCAAAACTCACGAGACTTAGATGAGACACATGTGAAAAACATCCGATAAGCAGCAGACAGCAAAAGTGTTAGTTTGGTCTCCTTTTTATGTTTTTGCTCTTTTGAAATAATAATTAAGATATTAAAAATACCTTATTGTGGATTTTTTTATTTAAAGAGACAGTTCACCTAAAAAATTTAATTCTGTCATTAATTATTTACCCTCATGTCATTCCAGACCTGTAAGACCTTTGTTCATCTTTGAAATACAAATTAAAATATTTTTGATGAAATCTGCATAGGCATAGGTAGCAATGCACGATGCATGTTGACACGGAAGAGAAGGAATTGTTCAAATAAAGTTGTTGTTTTTGTTTTCTTTCCACACAAAACATATTCTTGTAGCTTCTTAACATTATGGTTGGACCTGATGTCATACGGACTATTTTTTACCTTTCAGGGCCTTGATCATGGTAGTTGCATTGCTTCCTTTGCAGAGTCAGAAAGCTCTCGGATTTCATCAAAAATATCTTAATTTGTGTTCCGAAGATGAACGAAGGTCTTAAGCGTTGTGAGGGTAAGTAATTCATGACAGAATTTTCGTTTTTGGGATGAACTGTCTCTTTAAATTTAATAAAACTGAGAATTCCTTAAAAAAAGATCACCAATGAGATATTTTTATATTGTAATTTTTTCTCCAAGAAAGCATAAACATAAAAAGGAGACCAAATTGACACTTTTGTTGAAGTCTGCTGCTTATTAGATGTTTTTCACATGTGTCTGTAGCTATTAATTTTGTCTCAGATGTTTTTTTTTAAAGTAAACATTCCAATTTCTGTCCATTGAATCTTAAAATAAATGTGAAAAAAAAGAATTATATATCCAAAATTTATATATATATATATATATATATATATATATATATCAAACATATGCAATTTGTGATTTTTTTGATAGGAAGAGTAAACCCAGAATACCTCCTTTGACTCTAAATCTTCCTGTAGGGAATCTCTTTTTGTGTCGTCTAATAGCCAAACAAAAGCTTGGACAAGTCTCATTCAGCTCCTTGGAAACTCTTTATTGCACAGGCTTTATTCAGGTCAGCTTGTTAAGTGGCTAATTACACAAGCAAACACAATAACGGCTGCCACAGGACACTTGTGAGGGAAGGACACTCAAAGTCCCATGATAGCTGGACATCCAGGACCCACACTAACAGACCACAGCCATATCAACCTTTAAAACAATTTTAGCCTGTTGACAAGATGAAAATAGGACTAATGTACCCCTAAAAAATGTTATCTTGAAATATTTGTATTTTTCTGAAAAGAATAGCTAATATGTTGTGATATTTTGATATTTGCCAAATAGGAAAACTGTTGCCTAGATTAAAAATGTTTATGTTTATGTAAAAATATAAATAGTTTGCATCCCATTTTATTTCCAAGATCTAAGAAACACAATAGTTAACAAGTCAAAATGGCAAAAAGACATTGGGAATTGACTGGATGGTAAAAAGTGGGCGTTACACATTAGAATCAATACAGATGGCAAGAGAACCTGAAAAATAGGAGACTCGGTGACGTCAACCATAAAGTAAAGTCATTTTAATAAAAGGCTATAAAGATAAACATTTTCCCCCCGTTATCACACTTGGAACACAAACATGCAATAAAAATAAAAAATTAAATAAGGGTCCATTTTAATTTCATGTTGCCGTTAAATCAGTGGCGCTATTAAATCCTAGTTTTCTTTGTGCTGTGAAACCAGTCTAATCACACGACCTCAAGGAAATTTACCAGCCAAATAAAAAGTGCATTAAAGCTGTCACTTAATTTTGTATCATTGTGAGTATTCATTATATCACCCGGCCTAAGATGAAAGCATTTCAATGTTGCAAAATCTAAACAGATTCATTTGTCTTAAATGAAATATAACCAAAATATGAGGCGAGACACCCAGCGTTTCTTACATACACAAATAGCCCACTGCCTCCAGACCACATCTGAATTAATCATAACAACAGCATGGAAAATGCCGCTTATTGACACTGAGAGAGAAAGAGAGAGAGCCTGTGGGAATGAAAGACATGTATGTGAGGAGGACAGGAGCGTTTGCAGATGGGAGATGCTCTGCTCTGCCTGGACGTGTTCCTCTGTTGACAAAGTTGGGTAATTAGGGGCAAGAGCCCATTAAAGGAGAATATTCAAAGGGTGATAAATGGCTTTAATAAAGGAGCAGTGTATCCCTTTAACAGAGACAAATCCTCCCCATCTTTCTCGTGCGCTGATAAAACACGCCACACAGGCATCTCTTTCATCTCACCTGCTCTGGACCTAAAGCGCTTCCCGTGTCCCTTCCTCTGCTGATTATGTCTGTTTTTGTTTGAGCATGTTTCTGTGTTTTTACACACTAACGGTAATATCATGATGTGCTTTTCTCAGATATAAATCTTACACGGAGCGCTCAGACATTAATTAGGTCCATAAAAGCCTCTGTTTGCTTGCTGGGTAGAAATCTGACAAGCCAAACACTTTAAAGTTTTGTGAATCGTCTCTTGCAAATTGGGCGTTGAGGCCGAGAGGAAATGGCTCTTGTGTTGAGAGCAAGAGCAGCTCTTTTATGAGTCCGGCAGGGTGACCCAAGCGTTTCTCTGAGCATAATAGTACATCTCTTTTAGGGCCTGTCTGCATATATGGCCACAAAAGCCAGGACTCGCTCTCGGAGAGACAAAGCTGAAGAGAAGCAGAATAGGACATAAATGTAGTGGAGAAAGGAATTAATTGTGAATGAAAGTGTAGGTTATGTTTTGTATTGCTGTACTAATCTTAGTAGAAATGGAGTGTGCATACTGTGCTAGTATGTAGCATTTTCTGCATGCATGCATGCTTTTTATATTTGCATAACGTGATGAAAATGTGAGGTCAAGTAGTGTCCATTGCATTATGGGATGCATTATTTTATTTAATGCGATTTTGAGTTGGCTAACTCTGCACCAGATATGTATATTTTATACTGATTGCATATTTTAGCACACATGACAGCATCATATGAAAACCCATTTCCACCACTTAAGAAAAAAAATCATGCTTTGGTAAATCATAATTATGACAGGAAAAGTTCAAATTATGACAAGTCGAAAATATGAGATAATAGGTTGAAATTTAGTTCAATTTTGAGACAAAAAGTCTAAATTATGAGAAAAAACGCGCCTGGAAAAAACGAGCGCGTCGCACCGCGTGCACGTCGCTTCCATTATGCGCGCGCAAGCTGCGCGTCTACATTTGAGATAACGAATTTGAGCGCGCAAAAGACGCTACATGTGAACGGCCCCTAACTCTGCACCAGATATGTATATTTTATACTGATTGCATATTTTAGCACACATGACAGCATCATATGGAAGCCCATTTCCAACAACAAAAAATCATGCTTTGGTAAATCATAATTATGACAGAAAAAGTTAAAATTAGAGATAAAAGGTTGATATTTAGTTACATTTTGAGACAAAAAGACTTAAAAGTAAAAAAAAATTGAAATTATGAGATAAAAAGGTTGAAATTTTAACAGTTATAATTTTGAGATGAAAAGTCGTAATTATGAGAAAACAGTTAAAATTCTGTCACAAGTCGAAATTATGAGATAAAAAAGATTAACATTTCAACAATGTTATAATTTTTTAGGCAGAAGTCATAATTATTTAAAAAAAAAAATAATTCTGTCAAGTCGAAATTATGAGATAAAAAGGTTGAAATTTGGACAGTTATAATTTTGAGACAAAAAGTCATAATGAGAAAAAATTATTTTACAAGTGGAAATTATGGGATAAAAAGGTTGAAATTTTGACAAAGTTATAAGCTTGAGACAAAAAGTCTAAATTATGAGAAAAAAGTAAAAATTCTGTCACAAATCGAAATTATGAGATAAATGGTTGAAATTTTGGCAAAGTTATAAATTTGAGACAAAAAGTCATAATGAGAAAAATATTATTTCACAAGTGGAACTTATGAGATAAAAAGGTTAAAATTTGGACAAAGTTATAATTTTGAGATAAAAAGGTCATAATAATGAGAAAAAACTGTCACGAGTGGAAATTATGAGATAAAAAGGTTGAAATTTTGACAAAGTTCTAAGCTTTTTATGTGAGAATTATGAGAAAAAAGTTAAAAATCCTTCACAAGTGGAAATTATGAGATAAAATGTTGAAATTTAGATAAAGTTACATTTTTGAGACAAAAAGTCATAATTATGAGAAAAAAGTTTTAGGGCCTGTCTGCATATGGCCACAAAAGCCAGGACTCGCTCTCGGAGAGACAAAGCTGAAGAGAAGCAGAATGGGAAACTAATGTAGCGGAGAAAGGAATTAATTGTGAATGGAAGTGTAGGTAATGTTTGCTGTACTAATCCTAGTAGAAATGGAGTGTGCATACTGTGCTAGTATGTAGCATTTTCTGCATGCATGTATGCTTTTTATATTTGCATAACATGCTGAAAATGTAAGGTCATTAGGATGCATTATTCTATGCAATGTGATTTTGAGTTGGCTAACTCTGCACCAGATATGTAGATTTTACACTGGTTGCATATTTTAGCACACATGACAGCATCTTATGGAAGCCCATTTCCAACACCAAAAAATCATGCTTTGGTAAATCATAATTATGACAGAAAAAGTTAAAATTAGAGATAAAAGGTTGAAATTTAGTTACATTTTGAGACAAAAAGACTTAAAAGTAAAAAAATTGAAATTATGAGATAAAAAGGTTGAAATTTTAACAGTTATAATTTTGAGATAAAAAGTCGTTATTATGAGAAAACCGTTAAAATTCTGTCACAAGTCGAAATTATGAGATAATAAAGGTTAAAATTTCAACAATGTTACAAGTGGAAATTATGGGATAAAAAGGTTGAAATTTTGACAAAGTTATAAACTTGAGACAAAAAGTCATAATGAGACAAAATTATTTTACAAGTGGAAATTATGGGATAAAAAGGTTGACAAAGTTATAAGCTTGAGACAAAAAGTCTAAATTATGAGAAAAAACTAAAAATTCTGTCACAAATCGAAATTATGAGATAAATGGTTGAAATTTTGCCAAAGTTATAAGCTTGAGACAAAAAGTCATAATGAGAAAAATATTATTTCACAAGTGGAAATTATGAGATAAAAAAGGTTAAAAATTCAACAATGTTACAATTTTGAGACAAAAAGTCATAATGAGACAAAATTATTTCACAAGTGGAAATTATGAGATAAAAAGGTTAAAACTTGGACAAAGTTATAACTTTGAGATAAAAATGCCAAATAATGAGAAAAAACTATGTCACGAGTGGAAATTATGAGATAAAAAGGTGGAAATTTTGACAAAGTTCTAAGCTTTAGACAAAAAGTCATAATGAGAAAAATTTTATTTCACAAGTAGAAATTATGAGATAAAAAGGTTAAAACTTGGACAAAGTTATAACTTTGAGATAAAAAGGTCATAATAATGAGAAAAAACTATGTCACGAGTGGAAATTATGAGATAAAAAGGTTGAAATTTTGACAAAGTTCTAAACTTTAGACAAAAAGTCTAAATTTTGAGAAAAAAGTTAAAAATCTTTCACAAGTGGAAATTATGAGATAAAATGTTGAAATTTAAATAAAGTTAAATTTTTGAGACAAAAAGTCATAATTATGAGAAAAAAGTTTTAGGGCGTCTGCATATGGCCACAAAAGCCAGGACTCGCTCTCGGAGAGACAAAGCTGAAGAGAAGCAGAATGGGAAACTAATGTAGTGGAGAAAGGAATTAATTGTGAATTGAAGTGTAGGTTATGTTTGCTGTACTAATCCTAGTAGAACTGGAATGTGCATACTCTGCTAGTATGTAGCATTTTCTGCATGCATGCTTTTTATATTTGCATAACATGATGAAAATGTGAGGTCAAGTAGTGTGCATAGCAGGATGCATTATTCTATGCAATGTGATTTTGAGTTGGCTTATTCTGCACCAGATATGTATATTTTATACTGATTGCATATTTTAGCACACATGACAGCATCATATGGAAGCCCATCTCCACCACTTAAGAAAAAAGAGATAAAAAGTCGTAATTATGAGAAAAAAGTTAAAATTCTGTCACAAACTGAAATTATGAGATAAAAGGTTGAAATTTCAACAAAGTTGTAAGCTTGAGACAAAAAGTCATAATACTGAGAAAAAAATATTTCACAAGTAGAAATTATGAGATAAAAAGGTTGAAATTTGGCGGGTAAAAAAATGGTAAAAATGGTAAAAAGGTTTAAATTTTGACAATCATAATTTTGAAACAAAATATAAATTATGAGATTAAAAGGTAAAATTACAACAAGTCTTAATTATGAGATAAAAAGGTTCATTTAGACAGTTATAATTTGAGAAAAAAAAGTCATTAGAAAAAAAAAGTTAAAATCTGCCACGTTAAAATTATGAGGTAAAAGGGTTTAAATTTTGACAATCATAATTCTGACACAAAATGTGAAATAAGGAAACATTAAAATTTATGACATAAGCCAGAATTGTGAGATAAAAAGGTTGAAATTTTGAGTTATAATTCTGAGACAAAAAGTCATAATTATGGGATACTAAGTCATAATAATTAGAAAGACGATTAGAAGACATACTGTGACATTCAGTCACTATTATAAGATAAAAAGTTACCAACAAGTCCAAATTTTGAAGACAAAAATGATTCTGAAGCAAAAAAGTTAAAATTATGACCCTGAAAGATAAAATTACGAGTTGAAATTATGAGTAAAAAAGGTTGAAATTATGAGAAAGTCAAAATTATGAGCTAATAAATCATAATAATTATAAAAAGACTAGGTTTTGACATACTGTCACGTTTATGAGATAAATTTAAATTACGACAAGTTTTGTCGTAAACAAATTATGAGATAAAGTCAAAATTTTGACATTGGACTGAATTCTGATATAAAAAGTTGAAATTATGAGATAAAAAGTAAAAACGAAAAAATAGATACTGTCATATTTATTAGACTAAGTCTAAATTTGGATAGTCAATTGTAAGATAAATTTAAATTATGAGAAGTCAAAATCATGAGATTAAAAGTTGAAAACGATGACATGAAAAGTCTAAATTAAGTCAGTTTTGATTTATATAGCATGTGAACTTCAACTTATGTCATAATTTTGACTTATGTATAACTTTGACTTTCTGTGTTGTTATAATTATGACTTGTCATAATTATAATTTGCCAAAAGCATGTTTTTTTTTGTCCTCATGTGGTGGAAATAGCCTTTCAAAAGCAAGAAGGACCAGAATGAGCATTTTCTAGTATGTAGTAAGCTGTAGTCCTATGTTAGAGGTTGTGTGGAGAGGTGAGCTGTTCTGTATTCAGCGTGTGAGGAGCAGGTGTCTGCGAGGTCTCCATCAAAGCGGCGGCCTCACACCTGCTCTTCCACACGGGGCTTTACCCGCCGTGTCATCCGGTGACAGCTCTCCCGTTCCTGCCCCCTCAGACCATCTCCAGGGCACGACGGACCATGACACACCGCACAGATCACATCACCTCTCTACAAACAGACAGAGCCAATTAAAAACCTATGAAACACTAATGAACCTCCATCTCTCTCTCTCTCTCTGTCTGTCTGTCTCTCTCTCTGTCTATCTTCCCCCTTTTCTTTCTATCTTCAGGTTCTTCTTAAAGAGAGTCAGACCCTTTGTTTGGTGATGATTGACAGGAATTGATCTTCTCAAGGTTCAACTCTTCAACTGAATGACAGCTACTGATCATAAATAATATGAATGGTAAGATAATATGGTCCTTTTTAATCAAATTACATATTATGGCCATGCATTTGACACTATTAGCATTTGTTAGACCTAAAAATGTATTGAGAATCAGGGTTATTATAACTAAAAATGATTGTTACTTGAAATAAAATAAATGCTTCCTGAAATAAAATATAAAAAACTTTCAACTTTTACTTAGCTGCCAATGCAACATTTATTATTTGGTTTAATTAGATATTTAGATTAACAAAATATCAATAAACTATCAAATTTAATAGAATTATTTTTTTGTAATTTATATATATATATATATATATATATATATATATATATATATATAAATTTTAACTATATTAAATGTCTGTATAGTTTTTTTTTATTACCTTTTTTAAAATTTATATATATATATAAAATAAAATAAATACTAAATTTAACTATATTAAATGTCTGTATAGGTTTTTTTAATTACATTACTGTCTAATTAAAAAAAATTTATATGAAAAAAAATCCTTACTGAAAAAGTTAAAATTATGACATTAAAAGATACAATTACAATGAGTAAAAATTATGAGACAAAAAATGAAATTTAATTGAAATTTAAAAAGGTTGAAAGTCATAATTTTGAGAAAATTCTGATAAAAATTACAAATAAAACAAATATATATATATATATATATATATATATATATATATATATATATATATATATGACAAAAACTCTAAATTGAACTATATAAAAAAATACTAAATTTAAAAATTTGTTTTTAAAATTAAAATATTTTTTATTACTTTACTGTGTAATTAAACTAAATATATATGAAAACTAAAATTAATATGGACACATTTTCAATACTAAAAATGTTGTTACTTGAAATAAAATAAATGCTACCTGAAATAAAATATAAAAAACCTTAAACTTATTTTTACTTAGCTGCCAATGCAACATTTCTTATTTTCATTTAGTTCAATTAGATATATTAAAATAACTAAAACAAAATATTAAACACATTTAATATAGTTTAATTTTGTATTTTTGTCATAATATATATATATATATGACAAAAACACTAAACTAAAACATTAAATATAGTAAATATATAAAGTTTATAATTTTTGTGTATGTGTTTTAATTACTTTAATATGCCTAATTAAACTACATTTATATGAAAACTAAAATTAATCTAAAAAAACATCTATAAATAAAAACTATAACAGTGTCCAAATAATACTAACAGTCATTAATGCCATTTCGAATAGGTCAATATTTATGATTTATAAAGTCAATCTGTAGGTGATATGTATTTTTCATATCAATGATTATATATTTTGAAGTACTTTTCTAGTAATAAATGGCCTGTAGTTTTAACCTACAGCTAAAGTAGTACTGCAGTAACAACTGTTACCAATTTAAACACAATTATCAGCTCATGAGTGTCATTTTGCCTTTTCCCCACCAACAGGCTACTCCAAAATTAATAATTCAGTTTAATAATCAAGTCCCATTCGTGGCAGTCTTTAAACTGTGGCCATCGTGAGCGTGACTCAAGCTCTCCTGTGAATCACTGTAGTGTGATGACTTGTATAACCTTTATTAGTCAGAAACTGAGTCAGATACCTATCCAAATGATGGCAAGCATGATAAGTGACACAGTATTATCCGGGATACTTAACGTAATGTCCCATGATTGCCTCCCGACTCTATAGCATGAAACGATCCTCTCAATAATGACAAGAGTAATGAAACGCATCATGTTTTGAAAGCTCGCTGCCAAAGCCAGCATCTGTTTTCTGCATTTTAGCGCTCTCCTCTTCCAGCGAGAGACGTAATTAACCTTGCTTATAGAAAGGTTGCCTATTTGAATTACTGCGTTTTTGTTATTTAGGAAGAAAATCATTTTCTCGGCTTCATATTGGATGAAATATTGCCCGAGACATAATTTTTATTCGGAAGCAGCTCTGCGCGAGATATTATTTAAATTACCTCTCCTTGGGCTAAATTCTGCTGAAATATCTCTGGTTTGATTTATCATGCAGTCACAGTGAGAGAATGAAGCATATGAGGGTTTTATTACGAAGAGAAAAACGTCCGCGCTCCTGCATAAAATGAGTCTGACTGAATCCCGCAGTCACATTTGGACACTAGATGTGAATTATTACAGACACAAGCCTGTCCACCTGCCAATTAGAGCCGCTTCATAATTCAAGCTCATTTAAATATTGTCATTTGTCTCTCTGCTCGCCTATAAATTTGAATTAATACATTTTGTTGTTGTGTTTTTAGAGGAAACGTGCACTTTTCTGTCTGAGAGGCTTTTAGACAATATCATTTGTATTAAAAAATGGCAGCAACTGATTAAAAGTGACAATAAATATAAAACATTTTATAAAGAATAAATATTAAATGAACTATATTTATAGTAATTTATATTTATAAATAAATGATGTACATATATATAATGTTATATTGTCATTCAGTGTAACATTTCTTATTTTCATTTTATTGAATATATTAAAGTAACTAAAACAAAAACTGTTTTTGACACACACACACACACACACATATGTGTGTGTGTGTGTGTGTGTGTGTGTGTGTGTGTGTGTGTGTGGTTGTGTGTCAAAAACACTAAATTGAATTATAAAAAATACTAAAAAATACCTAATTGAACTATATTAAATGTGTCTGTATACTTAATTATTTGTATGTTTTTGTTTTAATTACTTTACTTTCTAATTAAACTAAATTTATATGAAAACTAAAATGAATACCAAAAATGTTAAAATTATTAATTAAATTATTTAACGAGTTGAAATTATGAGATAAAAATGTATGACAAATATATGTATTACAACTGATTAAAAGTGACATAATAAATATAAAACATTTTATAATAAATAAATTTTAAATAAACTTCCAAATAATGTATACTGTTTTATATTTATATTAATTTATATTTATAAATAAATGCTGTATGTGTGTATGTATGTATATATATGGGTCAGTGATGTTAAGGTTTCAAATAAGTGGGAATAAAATGTCAAAATTCGGTTGAAATAATGTTATATTGTCATTCAGTGTAACATTTCTTATTTTCATTTCGTTTAATTAGATATATTAAAGTAACTAAAAAACTAAATATTAATAAACTATATAAACACATTTAATAATTTAATTTTGTATTTTTTTTGTAATTATATATATGTCAAAAACATTAAATTGAATTATAAAAATTACAAAAAAAAATACTTAATTGAAATGTATTTTTTAGTTTATATGAAAACTAAAATGAATGACAAAAATGTTAAAATTATGACATTAAAAGATCAAATTACAACGGGTTCAAATTATGAGATAAAAATATAAGACAAATATATGTATTACAACTGATTAAAAGTGACATAATAAATATAAAACATTTTATAATAAATAAATATTAAACTAACTAATTAGTATGGGGTGACAGTAATTAGTCTTTTAATATGTCTTAAATAAATTTTTGTTGTGAATGTGCCTGACAAAATTGTTACACTAAATGACATTTTGGTGGGTGTCTTCTGTAAATTAGGGACACATTTATAATATTTATTTTTTGCTCAAAAAAAAAAAAAAATGCAATTCAATTAAACAGAAAACTTTTAAATATTTTTTGGGGGAAAACAACAATTTCAAGCAGTATTACACTTATTGTTTTTAAATCATATATGTTTATTGACAGAATGATTTCTGAAGAATCATGTGACACTGAAGACTGGAATAATGATGCTAAAAATTCAGCTTTGATCACAGGAATAAATTACATTTCACAATATATTCAACAGAAAACAGTTCTTTTAAATTGTAATAATATTTCACAATATTTTAGTTTTTAGTGTATTTTTGATCAAATAAATGAATGCCTTAGGAGACTCATTTCCAAAACATTACTGTCCCCAAAGTTTTTAAGAGTAGTGTAAATCTCACTGTAAGTTTTCTTCCATATATTTTAGTTATTTTTAGCTATTTCTAATTTATAAAACAGTCCAAGCTTCCTTACTGTATCGTCTGTCTTATTATTAATCTAACTCTTAGTTATATGTGACCCCGGACCACTTTGAAAAATCAATTGACTTTGAAGTTGATTTTTTCAATTGATGTATGGTTTGTTAGGACAGAGATACAACTACAGTATTTGAAAATCTGCAATCTGAGGGTGCAAAAAAATCTAAAATCACCTTTAAAGTTGTTCAAATGAAGTTCTAAGCAATGCATATTACTAATCAAAAATTTAATTTTGATATATTTATGGTAGAAAATTTACAAAATATCTTCATAAAACATGATCTTTATTTAATATCCTAATGATTTTTGGCATAAAAGAAAAATCGATCATTTTGACCCATACAATGTATTTTTGGCTATTGCTACAAATATACCCTTGCTGCTACTTATGAGTGTGTCCAGGGTCACATATTTTTCAATGCAAAGAGACATATTACTGTATTTTACGAGCTGATAAGCAATAAACAAACATTTCAGACTTTGTAAAAACTCTATTCAATTTTAACGCCAGGCCATAAAGCTGCAGAATCAGTAGTGACATGTTGCCCTTTAAGACTGTCATGTTATATTACCTTGCAGATCACATTTCATGAGAGTTTTATTAAAATATACTCAGTGTGTTTTACATGCACGTAACAGACAGATGCTGAGCTTTTAAAGTCTGAGGATGTCTCAGACGTTCCTCGAGGACATGTCAGGACATTTGTGTCTGGATTGTCACATTCAGGGTCCGAAATACAGACTCTCTGAGTGTGTGAGAAGTTTGAAAACACTCCTGGAACCTAGAAAAGGTTGTGTGTTTGTTACATTTGCTTGTTTTAAATGACAAAGTAATTATAGACATACTGTTCAAAATGAAGACAAAAGATGTTTTGTGTTAATCGTTAGTAATTTTGCAGATTAATTTACAGCTTCATAAAAAAGTATGCCTTGATATGTCATTATGCCCAAACTAACGATATTTCCCGTCTAATAAAAGTAATAGGTAAAAATAATTAAATTAAATTAAATTTTAATCTTTTGGATGAAAACTTAAACTGTAAAAACAAGAAATAACAAGAAAAAAAGCACATTTAAATTTCATCAATTGGAGGAGATTCCATATCAATCTCTCTCTAAAATAAAACACATTAAATTAATAAAACTTAAAGTAAAAACGAAAACTGAAAAAAAATATAAATTTATAAACAATAATAAAAACAAAAACATTTAATAGGTAAAATAAAATAAAATAGAATTAAATTAAATTAAAATCTTGGATGAAACTTAAACTGTAAAAACTTAAAAAAAATAAAATAAAAACCTGTAAAAAAATTAGAAATGTTGCCTTTGCAACTAACTGAAGTACTAAAGTTGAAGTACTAAAATTAAAATTAAAACTAAATAATAATAATAATAATAATAATAATAATAATAATAATAAGCTAATTTACTGAAAAAAAATAAATAAACACTGAGAATCACAATTAAAATATACTAAATAAAAATATAGGCCTTATTTATTTTTGTTATTAAATAAAAATATAAATGTATAAACAATAATAAAAACAATTAATAAATAACAATTTTGCATAATCCAAGTTTCTTCAAAACAAATTGAAGCTTAATAAAATATAGATTTAAAAAAACTAATAAAAACGCACATACAATTTCTAATCCTTAAACTAAAACTAAAATACAAACTGAAATATAAAAAGCTCCTTCAAAATATGAATAAATACTGTAGTAATATATGTGACCCTGGATCACAAAACCAGTCATAAGCGTACATTTTTTTAAGTTGAGATTTATACATCATCTGAAAGCTGAATAGATGTATGGTTAATGGAATCTGAGGGTGCAAAAAAAAAAAAAAATCTAAATATTGAGAAAATCACTTTTAAAATTGTCCAAATGAAGTTCTTAGCAATGCATATTACTAATTAACTAAATTACTAAATTAAGTTTTAATATATTTACGATAGGAAATTTACAAAGTATCTTCATGGAACATGATCTATACTTAATATCATAATGATTTTTGGCATAAAAGAAAAATCGATAATTTTGACCCATACAATGTATTTTTGACTAGTTTTGTGGTCCAAGGTCACACATAATACAAAAATGTAATTGGAGCAAGTCAAATGGGACTATGGTAAGCATCGAAAAAATAGTTGAATAAGAACAAGAAAAAAAAAACCGAAGAAAATTGAGAAAACGCCATTTTTTAGACTAGCTGTGATATTTTATGATTCAAAATGATGAAATTCAAACACTTTTAAGAGCAGATAAGTGTTCAAATACTTTCTGCAGAGTTCCACCTGCCTCTCAGAAATCAAGTCAATTCGTCATCATTTTTTCCGTCTAACGTCCCTCCCAAAAACACATCCGAGCAGGCCGGAGCCCGGACCCTCGGCGCTGAATTATTGAGTGTGTGGTGGAGGATCTGGCATCGCTGCTGTCCACACAATGGATTACAATGTGAATCCTGCTCTAATTATGACTCTTTCAGACGGCTGACAGGGGAAAATTGAACCTGAATATTTCATAATCTGCATCTCCTCTTCAAATGAGAGATCATTTTGGAATCGCATGCTAATTTTTGTCACAGCCCAGAGTTCCCAATAACAGTAATTGGAAAAGTCTCTGAAGGAGCGTTGAAAATGAGAGGAGATGAAATGATCAGCGCTAATGCAAACTGCCAAACACTGCCACTTTACCAGCTGCTGTCATTTCTACTACATTGCTGAACTGATTTTTGTTTATGAATACAGGCCTCTGTATTTTGTGAAAGCAATAATACAAGTTAATATTTTGAAATTGATAAATGGCTGTATTACAAAACAGACAAAGGAAATTTCAGAGCCTAACATCCCTTACAAAAATTGTAAATTCATAATGGTAACAATGGTTTTCATCAAACGATTTAGCTGTAATATAAATAATATTGTACTATATGTACATTATATGGTATATAAAACATAAATCTCCTTCAAAAAGTCAACAAAATAATTGATTATTCATTTAATTTTCATAAAAATAATTTAATTATAATATATCTGTATTTTATTGATTTAACTTTTTTTTAGATTTTTTTTATTTTTAATTGCATTTATTTTGTTTATTTTATTTTTAATAAATACTTTAAGGCAAGACACTGCAGGTGAATAGGGTAAAATAATTGCAAACATTTTTTGTAGTACAAGTTTTTTTTAATGTTAGGTTTAAATATGCAAACGAGGCATAATTTAATGAAATATGCATTAATTTGCATATATTTCTAGAACAAAAATCTAAACACTGGATGAAGTCAGTTTCATTTTTGTTTTCAATTCGTGTTTAATTTATTAGAGTCAAAAGTTTTTACTCATTTCGTCATAACATAATTTAGAAAAAACTTAGAGCAGACAGGAAACACTATATATTTTTTTTAATTTTGGGGGAATAAAATGTTGTATAAAATCAAGCAACTTATATAGGAAACAAATCCCTCTGTAAAAACCTTCAGGATATAGACAGGAAAAAAATGTCAAGTTTGGTGTGTGTAAAAAGGAGATTTATGGCTCAGTGTAAAAGAAACAAACTCATTTTGGGAAAACGGCCTTTAAAAATATGCATTGTAATTGAAATCTACTGACACAAATAGATAAAGTGCTATAAAAGAAACACTTAACAGTGTTTTTTGGATGTTTTCTTTCCACTATTCTGAAAAAAACACTTTATGAAAAACCAAAAAGCCCAAAATTTCAAAATTGATAGATGCATGTTTTTGTCTGCAGTGTCTCCCTTTAATCATTTGCTTTAAAATCAATTCTGTCAGATTTGTTGACGTGTTCAAAACCAGTATGATTATCAATGTAACGGTGCTTTGATTGTTCCATGTAAAATGTCAGTGTTGTTTTGTCAGACTAATAAAGTTATTTCCCGTCTGTTAGCTGTCTCCTGTGTATTGTTGTGTTTGTGATGACAGCGAGAGGTTGCAGTGAAGGTCACTGTTAAAGCTCGCGGGACACCACAAATAAACCAACTGGAGCAAGAACAAGGTGCGTCTCTAAATTTTACATGTTGTGGAATGTCAAAGCCATGAATTAATAAAGATCAGATAAAACCCTTTGTGTGTCCAGCATCTGGAGTGTGTGTGTCTGAGTCAGACAGTCTTTTAACCCCAGTCAGAGATGCCAGAGCTCCTCGAGGTAAACAACAGAGTGAAGGAGAGCCAGAGAAACAAAGTCAAGTTGTAGAAAAACAGCAGCGAGGTCAGGGGGACATGAAAGATCATGTAGTAGGTCTTGCACAATTGACTGAAAAAGGCCTTCAGATACCAGAAATCTTGTCAAATCTAGTTTAAAATTGATCAAATTAGTTTTTGAAGTTCTAACTGTTTGACACATTTTAACCTTGAATACATGTGGTTGTAAACATCATTATTTATTAATTGTCATTATATGATTATATCATTTTTTCAGTGCTACACTACTGTTCAAATGTCAGGGTTTGACAAGAAAGAGTTTCTAACACTCACAAAAAATTATAATAAAAATTAATAATGAATAAACAGTAAAAGCACCAATATTGTAAAACATTATTAATTTTTTTTTAAATAAATACTTGATTTTTAACATATTTTAAAAGTGGTCTATTTGTGTTGTGGCAACACTGTATTTTCAGCACCTATAAATTAATGACTTAATAAAATTAAATCAATTTCTTTAAAAATCATACCGAGTCAACATTGCATTTTACAACATTAAAATAATTTAAATATACACTACCTTAATTGTAATGTTTTTTTAAAGAAGTCTCTTCTGCTCGCCAATCTTGCATTTATTTGATCCAAAGCACAGCAAAAACCGAAACACTTTGAAATATTTTTACTATTTGAAATAACTGATTTCTATTTAAGTATATTTTAAAATGTAATTTATTCCTGTGATTTCAAAGCTAAATTTTAAGCATCATTACTCCAGTCACACGATTCTTCTGAAGTCATTCTAATATTCTGATTTGCTGCTTAAAAAACATTATGTTGAAAACAGCTGAGTAGAATTTTTCAGGTTTCTTTGATGAATAGAAAGTTCAGAAGAACAGCATTTATCTGAACTAGACATCTTTTGTAACATTAGAAATGTATAAATCATCACTTTTGACTAATTTAAAACATCTTTGCTAAATAAAAATATTAATTTCTATCATTTATTTCCCAAAGAAAAAACAATAAATTAAGACTCCAAGCTTTGAAAGCTTTTCAAATACAGATAAATGCTGATCATTCTATTTATCAAATAATCCTGAATTATGCTTTTTAATTACTGATAATAATAATAAAAACTGTTTCTTGAACAGCAAATGAGCATATTAGAATGATTTCTAAAGGATCATGTGACACTGAAGACTGCAGTAATGATGCTGAAAATTCAGCTTTAATCACAGGAATAAATTACATTTTAAAATATATTCAAATAGAAAACAGTTATTTTAAATAGTAAAAATATTTCAAAATTTTACTGTTTTTGCTGTACTTTGAATCAAATAAATGCAGGCTTGGTGAGCGGAAGAGCCTTCTTTAAAAAACTGTTCAAAAACTTTTGACTGGTAGAGTATGTAAACATTAAAATGTGTTTTAAAATACAAAGGCTTGTACAAACATCTATCTAGAATAATTTTTGTTTGTAATTTTTTTTTTTTTGAGTAGACAAACTTTGGAGTGTTAAATATTTTAATATTTTTAATACTTCTTGAATGGTTCTATTTTCATCTCAAAATATTTTTTTCTCTCCATTTTGAGACTGTCCTTCAGAGTACTCAGATTTTTGATACATATTTGAAGTGTCAATATCAGAGAAATTGTACTTTGCATTTCCCCCCTAAAAGTGTGATTTGTGATAAATGTTAGTTTGAATTCTTCAAGTAGCCACTAATTGAAGATTCACACACTAAATAACATCCCTACGTAGTCAACACCCGTCTACCATTCACTGACTCTCGGCTGAAGTCTAGAAGCCTAGGGTGAAAAATGCGTCTTGATAAGAAGAAGGTGGATGTTGAAGCAGAGCCCACACTCATTCAGCATTCTCCCATCGACCTCTCCTCTCCTTCACCATGCAAATCAGACAGGAACAAATGTCCTGACTCAGTAGGGACCCTCGACCCGAAGTGTTTAACTCGGCAGCCTCCCATCTCACTCATTCCCGTCTCTTTGATGTTCTTTAAATGAGCTTTCCAACTCCACTTCAATTTTACAAGGCCATTATGGGGAGATATAATGTGAGGGTTAAATATATCGGGGCAGACGTTATGTGAAAATAATTAGTGCTGATGAATAATGCACTAATTCAGCTGATGAGGGATGGTTAGCCGAGTAATGGAGTGTGGGGAAGGCGGCGGCTTGACAAATGAAATTAAAATATTTAAACACTGCTTTATGATATTACGGGAGAGATCTCATCATCATCATCATCACCATCGAATCCCTCTCACCTCCGGCACGGAGCACACGGCTATTACGGCTGACGCTTCTGTTCGAGTGACACGCTCACGGTAATGTGACGTCCATAAGTCACACGGCCCATCCGTCAACCTGAACACAGACGGCATCGGAGCAAGGACAAAAGGGGCTGAAGACTCTGGGATTTTGGATTTCTGTTAGCAGTCACCCTGCTGAGACCTGCAAAACATCAAAAGTCAAATGAAAAGTCTGCAAAAACTGCTAGAACACCAAAGACTATACTTTTAAAATCCTCAAAAGCAGCTTTTCGTAGTAATGCTACAGAGCCTTGAACTGTTTATGGCCATTTATTCTTACTACACTCTTAAAAATAAAGGTGCTTCACGATGCCATAGAAGAACCTCTTTTATCTAAATGGTTCCATAAAGCACCTTTAAAATCTTAAGAACCTTTCTGTTTCACAAAAGGTTCTTTGTGGCGAAAAAAGGTCCTTCAGATTATAAAAAGGTAAGAAAGAGATGGTTCTTTAAAGAAACTTTGACTGAATGGTTCTTTGTGGAACCAACAATGGTTTTTCTATGGCATCACTGTGAAGAACCTTTTGAAGCATCTTTATTTGTAAGAGTGTATAAGAACATTTTAAAATTCTAAAAAACGTTGTTTTTTTTCACTATGAAGAATCTCAACGGAAAGGTTCCATGGATGTTACAGACAGTGTAAGGGCCTCTAGGGGCCTCTTTCACACCAAAAGTAAAATTAATAAGCCTCAGTCTGGAGGAAGTACCTCTGCAACTCAACATGGGGACATGAGAGATGTCAGTCAATAAATGGGGAAGCATAGTAACTTGTGTTACTTATTTGAAAAAGATATTTTGTTGTAAATTAAAAAATGCATTACATTATTAGTAATCTGATTACGTAACTTGGTTACTTGTAATGTGTTCCCCCTAACACTGCCTGTAACATTCATGGAATCTTTCTGTGCTACAGTCTTAAAATAAAAGTTCTTTTTTGGCATTGATGGTTCCATGAAGAACCTGTAACCAGTGTTGGGAATGTTACTTTTAAAAGTAATGCATTACAACATTGTGTAAAAGAAATGTATTGGCATCAATGGTTCTGTAAAGATCCCTGAACATCCATGGAACTTTCAAATACAGAAAAGGTTCTTTAGATTTTTAAAATGTTCTTCAAAATGGTTCTTTTAGGAACTGTTCATTGAAAGGTTATTTGGGGAACCAAAAATGGCTCTTCTGTGGCATCACTGCAAAAACTCCCTTTTGGAACTTTTTAAGAGCGTAAATAATTACATTACTTTATGCATTATATTACTTTTGCATTACTTTTTGTCACCTGAGCTGGGTTTGCTTATTTATTTTCAATAACAAAAAAACCAAAAGAAGAATTTTTGTTTTGTCTAAATGGTTCCATAAAGAACCCTTAAAATCTTAAGAACCTTTCTGTGTCACAAAAAGGTTCTTCAGATTATAAAAAGGTAGGAAAGAGATGGTTCTTTAAAGAACCTTTGACTGAATGCTTCTTTGTGGAACCAAAAATGGTTTTTCTATGGCATCACTGTGAAGAACCTTTTGAAGCATCTTTATTTTTAAGAGTGTATAAGAAGATTTTAAAATTCTAAAACACTTTTTTTTTCCACTATGAAGAATCTCAAAGGAAAGATTCCATGGATGTGAAAGGGCCTCTAGGGGCCTCTTTCACACCAAAAGTAAAATTAATAAGCTTCATGATGCCATAGAAGAACCTTTTACATCTGAAGAACCTTACTGTTTCACAAAAGGTTCACTGTGGCAAAAAATGTTCTTCAGATTATAATAAGGTAAGAAAGAGAAGGTTCTTTAAAGAACCTCACTGCAAAAAAATGTTTTCTTACTTAGATTTTTTGTCTTGTTTCCAGCCGAAATATCTAAAAAATTCTAAATCAAGATGTATTTTTTAGATGAGTAAAAATTATTTTCTTATTTTCAAGTCAAAATTAAGTGAGTTTTTGCTTAGAACAAGCTAAATAATCTGCCAATGGGGTAAGAAATCTCATTTCAAACTAAAAACAAGATTATTTTTCTTAACCCATTGGCCGATTATTTAGCTTGTTTCAAGCAAAAACACTTAATTTTGACTTGTCTTTTTGTGAAAACAAGAAAATAATTTTTTACTTGTCTAGAAAATCCTTCTTGATTTAAGAATTCTCAGATATTTTGGCTGGAAACGAGACAAAAAAAATCGAAAGAAAAGCTTTTTTTTTGCAGTGCTTTAACTGAATGGTTCTTTGTGGAACCAAAAAATGGTTCTTGCATCACAGTGAAGAACCCTTTAAAGCACCTTTACTTTTAAGAGTGTAGCATAGAACCCATGCTCTTAAAAATCAGTGTTGTTTTCGTCAACGATGACGATGACGAAATCATTTCGTTGACGCCACTTTTTTCCATGACGATAACGAGACGTTGACGAGATAAAATTGGCTCGTTGAAGACTAAAACATGACGAGACGTGTGCGAGTTTTCGTTGACGAGACGAGAATAGACGAAAATGTTAGTGGGTGGTCCGTCAGGCGTTTAAAATGCATGACATTTCCGCTTATTGTGCATGCCAATTAAAACCGAAAAATATCTGCCGCTATGGCAAGCCGTTTTAGCATTAAATACTCTTTGCCATACTACTATGGCAAGCCGTTTTAGCATTCCATCCTTGTTTGTCTTTTATGTTTTAAAACATTCCTTCATTATTGTAATTATTGGTAAAAATAGTCGATCCGGAAGCTCACATTGTGTTGAACTATAGATCTGCTATTTTCAGAACTTATAAGTGACACTACCCAACAGCAAAACACTTACTGACCTACATTAATTTCTTAAAAGACTACCTTTTCCCCTTTTTTTGACTAAAACTAGACTAAAACCTTTTTGACTTTTCGTCGACTAAAACTTTCTTGACTTTTCGTCGACTAAAATTGGACTAAAACTATCACATATAGAAGTGACTAAAATTTGACTAAAACTAATAACCATTTTAGTCCAAAAGACTAAGACTAAGACTAAATCTAAGATGGTTGTCAAAAACAACACTGTTAAAAATAAAAATTCCAAAAGGTTTTTCACAGCAATGCCATTTTTGGTTCCTCAAAGAACCATTCAGTAAACAGTTCCGAAAAAGAACGATTTGGAAGAACATTTAAAAAATCTAAAGAAACTTTTTTGACTATAAAGAACCAGAAAGTAGACAAGAAGGCACGACATAGGTTAAAGCAGGTTATAAGTCTAAACAGTAAGTTATGACATGGAAATAGGCCAATAGCACTATACATGATATGGATTTCCCCTCAGGGATATCTTAAGTATACCTGTCTACTTTGGATCGTGATAGAAGTGAACACATGACGTTAGATCTGTGCCTGTATTCATCTGTCTCTGTACTGGGTATCAGAGAGCCGCTGATACAGCGACAGCCGCTCGCTTTCCTCTCTGGACCGGAGTTATTTATGAGGAGGTGGCGAGGAGCGACGCGACCCACCTCATTCCCCTCGTTACGATCACATTTTACACCCATCATCTGACAATGAAGTGGCTGCACAATAAATCCCTGCTTCACTGCCATTTCCCAGTAAATTGCCTCTACAGAATCAATATGGCGGTCGAGGCTGCCGCGTCCAGATAAATGACAGACTATCGATAGATGGGAGGAGAGTCAAACAGACACATCTACAGGAGGAGAGTTAAGGGTACAAGACAAAGAGTCGCTAAAGTTCAATGAACACAACACTACTGAAGAAAGTAAAAGACTTTCTGAGGGACTTTTTCCGTTTTACAAGAGTTTTCAACATACACTCTTAAAAATAAAGGTTCTTTAAAAGGTTCTTCACAGCGATGCCATAGAAGAACCATTTTTGGTTACACAAAGATCCATTCAGTCAAAGGTTTTTTAAAGAACCATCTCTTTCTTACATTATTATAATCGGAAGAACCTTATTTTGCCGCAAAGAACCTTTTGTGAAACAGAAGGTTCTTCAGATGTTAAAGGTTCTTTAAAAGCATCGTGAAGAACCTTTATTTTTAAAAGTGTAGTAAGAATAAATGTATCTTGAGCAGCAAATCAGGATGGTTTCCGGAGGATAATGTGACACTGAAGACTGCAGTGATGATGCTAAAAATTCAACTTTGAATTATTTGAATTATTTCACAGAAATAAATTACATTTCAAAATATATTATCATAGAAAATGTTTATTTTAAACTGAAATTGTTAAATGTTTTTTACTAAACTTTTCAATGTAAGTGGACAGTGAGCCGAATCCCTTTGTTCATTGATCTTTTCTACAGGTTTAAAATTACTGAAAGGATGAAAACAGCACACAATCCTGAGTCATTGATGAATGTATGAAATTATGAAAAATAAAAATATTCTTAAAAATAAAAATGTTTGTCATTTTGTCTAGGTTTTGATTTAATGTCTCTAAAAATGTAGAGTTGTTTTATCAATAAGGAAAATGTTTTCCAACATATTTGTCCAATAATCTTTTCTAACAAATATGTGACCCTGGACGACAAAACCAGTTATAAGTGTCAAATTTTCCACTGAAACCTGAATAAATAAGCTTTCTATTGAGGTATGGTTTGTTAGGATGGGATAATATTTGGACGAGATACAACTATTTGAAAATCTGGAATCTGAAGGTGCAAAAATGATCAAAATATTGAGAAAATTGCCTTAAAAGTTGTCCAAATGAAGTTCTTAGCAATGCATATTACTAATCAAAAATTAAGTTTTAATATAATTATGGTAGTCAATTTACAAAATATCTTCATGGAACATGATCTTTATTTAATATCCTAATGATTTTTGACATAAAAGAAAAATAATTTTAAGCCATACAATGTATTTTGGCTTTTACTACAAATATACCCATGCTACTTAAGACTGGTTTTGTGGTCCAGGGTCACATATTATGATTTAAGTAATATAATATCAATATTTCTTGGGGTTCAACTGTTGGCTGTTTATGGTTTTTTAACATAAACTTTATTATACATTAATATTTTAAAACAAAACTGCTTTACTACTTGCTCTTTTTAAGAAACAATAACAAATGATAATCTATGATAATTTTTTTTTTCAAGAATCTTTGTAAGTAGTTCAAAATTTGTATATTACTTTGACATTTTGACATTATGTCTTACAAAAAATATTTAAAAAAATAAATGTTAACAAAGAAATTGATAGCATTTATCATAGAAGAGTCATCGTCTCTATGAAATGGTTTGTTGTAAAATATACTACCAGTCAAATGTTTTGGACAGTGGAGTTTTTTAAAGAAGTCTCTTCTGCTCACCAAGCCTGCATGTATTTGATTCAAAAATACAGCAAAAGCAGTAATATTGTAAAATATTTTTACTTTTTAAAATAACTGCTTTCTAAATGTAATATTTTAAAATGTAATTTATTTTTGTGATCAAAACTAAATTTTCAGCACCACTCCATGATCCTTCAGAAATCATTTGAATATGCTAATTTGCTGTTTACGAAATTATGTGTATATATATATATATATATATATATATATATATATATATAAAGAAATTAAAGAAAATACTTTTTTAGCAAGGGTGCTTTAAATTGCTCAAAAGTGATCATGTGACTCAAAATTCACCTTTGAAATCACAGAAATAAATTACATTTTAAAATGTATTCAAATAGAAAACAGTTTTTTTTAAATAGTAAAAATATTTCCAAATTTTTACTGTTTTTGCTGTACCTTAGATCAAATAAATGCAGGCTTGGTGAGCAGAAGAGACTTCTTTAAAAAACATTAAAAATTCAGTTCCTGAATGACATCTTCCTCCAAGAAGTCTGTAAGTATTTGGCATGTTTTGTCCTGTTACATTTCAAAAGCTGATATACATATAACTTTAAATAAATAACTTTAGCTCTGTGTCCATCCAGCTTTTTGTCTTGCCATTGTGTGGATAAATTAATATGAATATTAATGTTTATGTGAGCTGTGTATGTGTAGAGCAAAAGGTGCTACAGAATAGAATGGCCCATAACAAATATTTTTATGGTACGTCATGGATTTTCAAAAGTTCACCAGGTCTCCTTTACTTCGTGAACGACTTGAACTGTTTCCACTAACTAATCACTAACTGTATCAAACCAATTTCCATTGGGTTAGAATGAATGTGTAGTAATCAAGTGCCAATGTCTGCTCCCAATATGGCTTCCGGCAGCTCCAGATATATGAGCGTTGTGGTCTGATAATCTTAATATCTGGGAGATGTGGTTGGCCGTATATTAGAATGAACAATTGCGGTATATGTGAAGTCAGAAAGAATCATTACTGGCCTTGAGCTGACTTTACACTGGAACTGATATTTCTGAGGGAGAGAGACGGAGAAAAAGACGAGGACGGAGGCAGAGAGACAGGGGGAAGCATTGTCTCAGCTGGCACTTTTTATTAAGCTCATATTTTGCGACTGTCATTGGCGCTGCATTTGACTTGTAAAACAGACCTAATTACAGGCCCCAAAAATGCGATTCGCACATCAAACACTAAGCTACAGTAACGGCCTCCTCTGTCCTGGCTCTCCTCTCGCTCCCGCGCCTCCCGCCGCACTAAAGCCTCTGATTATGAGAGAAACATTAAATGGGAATTACTGCAAAACAATTTACCCTTAATGTAGCAGTCATATCTGCACAGGGATAGGAAAAACGACTCAAATATAGCCGGATTAATAATACATGCTTTAATTAAACAGCTTGAAGGTGCACATAACAGGGACAGGAGACGCCAAGATCGAATCTCCACGCGGCACATCTGAACAGATGACTCGCCGTGAGTAAATATGCACCCATGAGCAGTCAAAGAAATCATCGTAATCTACAAGATGTTAGCCCGAGTGATAGAGGTCATTCAATACATGTTCTGAGAAACATAACGCATCTGTGATTATTAGATATCCAGTAGGGCTGCTCCATTTTTGTAAAAATCATAATTATTTTGGTCAATATTGTAATCACGATTTTTTAACACGATTCCAAAACTTTATATTAGTGATTCATTTAAAGATGGCAATACAACAGAAAAAAAGATACTAATTAATTTTTGGAAAAAAAAGTGTTGAATACTTTTATGCAAGTCTAAAGTAGTCTAACAGTACTACAGAAATTGAATGTAATTATTTGAATGATTATAAAATAAAAAAGCGTCTTCACTGTAATAGTTAAGCATGCTTTGTTTCTTATTAAAACTACAAAAGTCTTTCATTCAAGAGCGTTGAGTGATTTTTCTCTTTGTGTGTTTACGTTTTATTAATATTAAGCACAGAGACGGCAGAAGGAATATTATTTGTTGCCGCTTTAAGAGCCACACGGATCCGATATACTGTTACACACGTATTTACATTCTTAACTGTTCAGGATTATTTAAGACATAACTGACAAGCGTTTTCATGAATAATCACCAAGCCAGTGTTGTTTTTGACAACCATCTTAGATTTAGTCTTAGTCTTTTGGACTAAAATGGTTATTAGTTTTAGTCAAATTTTAGTCACTTCTATATGTGATAGTTTTAGTCCAATTTTAGTCGACGAAAAGTCAAGAAGGTTTTAGTCTAGTTTTAGTCGACGAAAAGTCAAAAAGGTTTTAGTCTAGTTTTAGTCAAAAAAAGGGGAAAAAGTAGTCTTTTAAGAAATTAATGTAGGTCAGTAAGTATTTTGCTGTTGGGTAGTGTCACTTATAAGTTGTGAAAATAGCAGATCTATAGTTCAACACAATGTGAGCTTCCGGATCGACTATTTTTACCAATAATTACAATAATGAAGGAATGTTTTAAAACATAAAAGACAAACAAGGATGGAATGCTAAAACGGCTTGCCATAGTAGTATGGCAAAGAGTATTTAATGCTAAAACGGCTTGCCATAGCGGCAGATATTTTTCGGTTTTAATTGGCATGCACAATAAGCAGAAATGTCATGCATTTTAAACGCCTGACGGACCACCCACTAACATTTTCGTCTATTCTCGTCTCGTCAACGAAACCTCACACACGTCTCGTCATGTTTTAGTCATCAACGAGTCAATTTTATCTCGTCAACGTCTCGTTATCGTCATGGAAAAAAGTGGCGTCAACGAAATGATTTCGTCATCGTCATCATTGACGAAAACAACACTGCACCAAGCGCCTCATTTTAAAAAGATTTTGTGTGTATTTGACCATTTAGGGATGCACCTTGAGTTAAAAGATAACTTTACATGTCCGTGTTCTGCTGCGTCTCTGAGCGCATACACAGAACAGCGCAAATTCTAATTCTCGCTTTTAAAAACACAACATCAAATAAACATTGATAAATCAAGCACGTGCCATTTTATGAAAGTCACGTTACGTGATTTTGCTGATTTGCATGTGAAATCAGGCTTTTATGGAGGAGCGAAAGCGCACCACTGGAAAGGGGCGCAATAATCGTTTTATCTCGATTACTGTATTTTCATGATCGTTTGAAGCCGAAATCGAAATCAAAACTGAATTGCAATTAATTGCACGGCCCTAATATCCAGGATAAGAAATTACAAAAATACTGAACTGCTTCTAATTTTTTTTGCATCATGTTGCACTTCAGAGTAAAAAGTGTATGTCTTCTAATACTTTTCCAAGAACATACTACAGTAACCCATTAGGAGCGGTAAATATTTGCTTTCATAATGATTCGTTTCTTAATTAAATCTGACATTTTATTACATTGACCCCCGGTTTCACAGACCATATAGCAGTGCCTATGTTTTGTCTCAAGATGCACACCAGTAATGTTTATAAAAAAATAAAAGGCATGTTTATGAAAAATTAGTTAAATGTCTTAACTGAACTATGGCCTAATCCTGGCTTAGGCTAAACCCTGTCTATGAAATCTGGATCTGAATTGACTCAGTTTGTTTGGTAGAATCCATGCTAATTTTTATATAAATGCTGTAATGGAAAGGGTCAGATTGGAAATCTACAGTTGGTACAATTTATTTTTTAATTTTGTAAATGGTATTGGTATTTATAATGCATGAATTATGCAATTTATGCAATAACCTGCCAGATTGTTATTGTCTTCGCAATGCATTGACACTTATTTATACTGCAGCTAACCAAAATGTCTGTTGTCTGTCACAATGTTATAGTTAATACAGTAATTGTTTAAGAAATGAATATGAGATCTCCATCAAAAAGTTCTGGAAGCTTTCAGAATCATTGTCAAAAAAATATTTTCTTTCTTTTTTTTTATACCAAAGTGAGGTAACAAGCATAACAGTTATGCAATTTTGGTAAAAACTATGCTGACCATGGTAAATTACAAATTAAAAGTAATTAATAATTATAGACACAAAACATTGATTTTAAAACCGAAGAAAATGTGTACTTGCTCATATTAGTGCTTATATTATGTTTTGAGGTGTTTTGATATATGCGTACTAAATTTCTCTGATTGTGATGTTAATGACACAAATTTCATGCTTCTATCTGAATATTTATATTTTCTTTTTATTTAAGTAAACCTTCAAGATTTATAAAAATGTTTAAATGTGTCAAAAGTATAAATCTTAAAGTTTTAATATGGTTTAAAGTTTAATCACTTTCACTTTTTATTAATTTAACACATCTTTGGTAATTAAAATATTAATTTCTTTCAAAAAAGAAAGAATAAAAAAGTACTGACCCCAAACTTTTGAACAGTAGTTTTAGAAAACCTTTCTATTTTAAATAAATACTGTACATTTTAACCTTTTACTGATTAAAAAAATCCTGAAAAAGTTTTCAACATTAATAAATCAGCATACCAGCATGTGCCAAAAATCGGTAGGATATTAAATAATGCTTCATGAATATATTATGCTCATTTTCTACCATAAATATATCAAAACATAATTTTTGATTAGTAATATGCATTGCTAAGAACTTCATTTGGACAACTTTAAAGGCTATTTTCTCAATATTTTGATATTTTTGCACCCTCAGATTGCAGATATTCAAACGGTTGTGTCTTGGCCAAATATTGTCCTGTCCTAACAAACCATGCACCAACTGAAAGCTTATTTATTTATTCAGATGTATACATTTTAATTAAAAAACAAATTGACCTTTATGACTGGTTTTGTGGTCCAGGGTCACATATTACGAATTCTGATCCCTAAAAAGCATCTAACTGGCTCAGAACTGTCTTTTTTTTTTTTTTTTTTTGTCTAATGGATATTGTTTAGTCTGATCAGAAACTAAATCGGTCATAAAGTAATAGCCCACCTCTCTACAATGAGCCACATGATTTGAAGTATCATTCATGATCGTAATACGAAAGTTACACAGCAAAGTTTAACACTGAGGTTTGAGGTTTGTTCGAATCATTAATCCTATAAGAGCAATAGAAATACTGACACTTGCCTTAAAATATTTGTATTATAAGCCCCTAGCTCACAAAAAAGATGAAAATAGAGGTCTGGTGTGTCCATCCATGCACTCACGGATCTGTGCGGTGTTTATAAAAGCTCAGAGACTCATAAGCACAAGCAGACTCTCAAACATACTAGAGCACGTCTTCTGAAATCCTTCGTCTCTAATTACTGTGTAAGGTGCGAGACTCCACACACCGGCCCTGTGCGTGTGTGCCGTTATTGCTCGGGATAATAAATTGTGTGCTACATTGATAAACTAATGCAATTACAGGCAGGGTCACAAAGTCAGCTAATTTACAGATAGCGCTGTTTGGGGTGGAGGGGATGTTGAATAGCCCCTGGGGTCCTGATGCAGTCTCTTTATTTCCACTCGGAGTTTAAAGCAGCGGAGTGCAGCAGGATTGATTCTCTGAACTGCGTCGTACTGACCGTGTGTTACAACAACAGACAGTCCCAGATCTTTAACACACGGCAATTATTTCTGCAGATAGCATCTAGACGAAAACAAGCTTAGTAATCAAAGCAAGTGATTGAAAACTTGCGGAAATAACTGGAGAATTATTTAATTGTTTTATGTAAAGTTGTTTTTAGAATCTTCTTCAATTTTTCTCTTACTTGCAGTCTTAAAAATAGAATTTTCAGAAGTTTATTTTAATTTGCACACTGCAGCGATGTCATAGAACCATTTTGGGTTCCGAAAAGAACCTTTCAGGCTAACCGTTTTTTTCTTAATGTGTGACCCCTGGACCACAAAACGAGTCATAAGGGTAAATTTTAAGAAATTGAGATTTATACCTCATCTGAAAACTGAATAAATAGGTTTTCCATTGATGCATTGTTTGTTATAGGATAGGACAATATTTGGCAGAGAAACTTTAAAAAATCTGGAATCTGAGGGTGCAAAATATTAAATATTGAGAAAATTGCCTTTAAAGTTGTCCAAAGGAAGTTCTTAGCAATGCATATTACTTTTATCAAAAATTTTATTTTGATACATGGTAGGAAATGTACAAAATATCATAATGGAACATGGATCTTTAGTTAATATCCTAATGATTTTTGTCATAAAAGAAAAATTGATCATTTTGACCCATACAATGCATTGTTGGCTATTGCTACAAAAATATGTTACTTAAGACTGTTTTTGTGGTCTAAGGTCACATATGAAGAACATTTTAAAGAACCACTTAAAGAAACTTAAATAGAATCTATGGATGTTTAAGGTTTTCCATAGAACCACTGATGCTAATAAAGAACATTTATTTTTGATATGTTAACATAAGGTATCTAGATGACTTGAGATCATTCTAATCTCCCATCTTGGCTCCAGGATGTGTTCGTAAAGTAACGTGACCTTTGACCCATAATTAAATTGACATCTTTAACCTTCGTTACAGCCTGTCACATCACATCTGTGCAAATCAGAATGTCAATATGTCATTGGGTTTACATTAACTGCACAACACATATGCTTAAAAGTGAAGTACACATGTATAGAGACTAGGACCCTATGCTGATTCAGAAATGTATTACTCAATGTAATGGTTTTAGTATCACTACTACTAAAAACATATTATTAAAACATTATTTTTAAAGAAATATTTACCAGAAAAATTATTTACCACAATTTTTTTTTTAGTAGAAAAAATGTAAACAGTATTTTGGAGATAAAAAAAATTATTATACAATTTTTTTTATAAATTCAATTAATTAGAGATGCTTTTGATTCTTAAAATGTAATGAAACCATTAAAAATGGAAATGAAATAGAATGTTTTATGGAAATAAAATTGCATTTGAGAACAAATAAAAAAAACGTATTTCATTAAAATGTAGTTTTTGTTAAACTTTTAATATATTTCTGTTAAATATTGTATCAAGTCTAGAAAAATGAACATGGGAAAAAATGGAATCCAGAAAAATTCAAATGGGAAAAATAGAATTTATTTTTATTATTATATATTATTAATATATTATATTATTATTTAATATAATTTATATATACAAAGATGTAAAAGGGTTTATGCAAAAAAGACAACAAGAGTAATACTGCTTTAAATTCTTGTTTTTGTTTTTTTTAAATAAAGTTTTCTGTTTAATTTCATTGCATTTTTGTTTTCGTTTTTCTGAGCAAAAATAAATATCATACATTTTTCCCTAATTGACAGAAGACACCCACTAAAATGTCATTCAGTGTAACAGTCTTGTCAGGCATATTTACAACAAAATTCAACATTTTACTCATTTAATACACAATACAATTTTATATGCTCCCTTATTCTTTTATACATTTCAATATGTACAAGTCAGAATAAGCATGTTGTTTGAATTTGTACATAATATTGTGTTACACTGAATGACAGGGTAACATTACATTATTTCAACCAAATTTGACATTTTATTCTCCAAAAACATATTTGCAACCTTAAAAGTAGACACTTTACTTACATTTAATGTGTAATTTTTGTAAATTTCTTTAGACGTGGACACCTTGACATCTTTGGCCCTTTTATATATATATACTGTGTGTGTGTAAATAAATAAATATATATATATATATATATATATATATATACACACACACACACATATACATACATACATACACACACACACACACACACACACACACACACACACACAGTATATTGTATACTGTATATTGTACATACATACATACATATATATAAAATTAATTTAAATTAACAATTTTTATTTCCATGAAGTGCGTTTAACATTCATTAAATCTTTGTTAGACAAAGATTCTTTACAGTGGAGAAAGGTCATTTATATTAAAATCTTCACACCAAGAAAACAAACAAACAGTACTTTCAAGAATTATGCAATAAGCGATAAAGCATGTAACAGACAAAACACTCAAAACATGAATATATTTGCAGCACACTGCCATCCAGTGATCAGTCACAGAACTAGGAAAAACAATTAAAACGGTCTCAATCTACTTCAAACTTACAATACTGACTATTCCAGTTCAAAATCTGCTGAATATATTTAATAAATCATAAGTAAAATTACGTCATGCACCAGCCAATGCAAATAAAAACAGAAAGAGTGCTTTCTATGTACGTACGTGTGAACATTCACACCGACAGACACTTTTGGCAGCTCCTGCCCGTGTGTTTCTCACTGACTTCACTGGAGTATTTTTAACAGGAGTGATGGCTGGATCCGCCTGCGGTCTCCAGTCCTGTGGCATCCAGATTCGCGCACCCCTGACACCAGTATCTGGGATGATCCATTGCCCCTGGCAACACAAGGCCTATTCCCAGAAGCCCCTCTGATTTATGGAGCTAATTTTGCCGTGTTGCTGGGGAATCTGGGATTTGTGGTTCAGCTGAGGGCAGTTGTCTGCATGACAAGGCCACTGTAAAGTTCAAACAGCCAAAGCTTCTGTCAGCACCTTTACCGACACTGCAGAGTGAGACAGATGGAGCGACTCTTGACAACTCACCCAGAGAGAGAGAGAGAGAAAAAAAAAAAACAGCTACTGTAATCGGTCATTATAAGCACTGGATTGAAATCCCTCATACTTCTGTTCCCATCTTCTGTAAAATTGCGATTAATTCATCTAATTAATTCATCAAGAAATTTATCTGTGGTTCTCAACAAGGAAGCTGTGACAATTTCAGGAGTGCGCCAATAAATTTTAACAAAAATTTAATTCATCTTATGTGAACTTCTAAAACACTCCAAATAAAAAGCACATTTTTTGTTTTTGTAAGAGGGCTATTTTGACATTAGGGGGCCTTGAACTAGCCTGACAAGCCAGACCCACATAAATATAGGGTCTGGGCACTCTCCATAGACAGGGCTCAACCGGAGGGGTGGGATAAACGGTTTCCCATGGGTTTTCCCACCAGCGGAGCTAGCTGGTAGATCAAACTTTTGCCGTATCCGGTTGGCAAAACTCCAAATACATCCTTCTTTTGTAAGAACGACCTCAGTGCAGTTTCTTGTTCTTTTCTCAGAGAAAAGCTTAACTTCAAGTCTTTCAGAGTGGCGGCCAAAGCCGATTCGAAAGTTGTTCGCTAGCAGCAGCCATCGCTCCATCTCTCACGGAACCAGAGAGTGTCTGACGGAACTTATGGTCGCAGGTCAGTCGTCATCGTGTTAAACCCGCCCACCGACTCGTGATTGGTCCGGTCGATTTTGGATTTTTAGAAATCTCAAGTGAACGGAGAGTAACTAGACTGCCCTTGGAAGCAAATGTAATTTGCTGCCTCTAGGGGCGCGTCTAGATTCTAGGCTAGCCTTGAAGTTAAAAATGACTTGAATTACATGAATGAATTACATGCATGTAAACGTGGAACACCAGAAACACAATCTCATGCTCATATCATATGTATTACAAAAAAGTTAAAGGATAACTATTGCCAAAATGCAACCTGGGCTGTTTTTTTTACTGTAAACGAGACAAACATATATCTAAAAGCATAATTACGACAAACGAGCCGTTTTTGAGATAGACCGTGATTTCGTTTTGTTTTCAATGGCCGGTGAATGGGAGTACTAGGGGCATAAATTTGAGCTCATCAAAATCGATATTTTAAATATGCTTTAGGAGCTATCCATCCTCGCATTCGGAGATCGACACCTCTTGACTGGCAAGACGGTCGCGAGCGGAAACCCAAAAAGTGAAACCGAGTTGTTTAAAACCTTTCTTTTTAGTAAACTCTGTGTACACAAACAATGTTCTCAATGCTCGAGTTCATGTGTAGAGACCCAGACGATACTTCGAGCAAAGTTTCATGGTGTGTCGAGCCTTCTTAGTGTCGTAAAAATATCGATTTTGATGCGCTCAAATTTATGCCCCTAGTATTCCCATTCACCGGCCATTGACCACAAAACTAAATCACGGTCAATCTCAAAAACGGCCCGTTTGTCTTAATTATCCTTTTAGCCGTAATAAGGCTGAAGCAGGCGGAGTATTATCAGAAATGAGTTCCCAGCTAGTTTAGCATTTGCACATGTGCTGCGTGGTATTACTGCTCCTGCTTCGGCCTTATTACGGCAGCAAACTTCTTTGACTATTACGCCGGAATGGAAGTGTAGTTCCTAATCTTATCAGCCTAGAAACTCGCAGCTTTGCATTTCCGCTGGTCTTAGTACACGATATAACTACAGAAGAGTCAAGTTTTAAATACAACAAATATGGAAACTCGTTGGTCATTTTTGAACGCGATGCTATTGGTCTAATAGGATTCAATGATCTATACTAAGCTATGCTAAAAGTGATATCGCCAGAACAGGAGAACGGCTGAATGGATTTCAAAACAGTAAAAATCAACTTATTAACTCGGGGAATGAGCCTATTTCCAAAAAAAGTGGAGTGTTCCTTTAAAGATGTAGATTTAACTTTGGGTCAATTCAAAAAGCGCCAACTTCAAAGCTGCAAGTTCGCAGAGCTGCAGAAATGCTTCAGATTTTGAATGCAAATCATTGGTGATTTATTACACCACCCTACATCATGTTTATGGAATGAAATCCAGTACTTGTTTCTTATCGATTTCGGCTTGCTGATTCCAATCATTTTTGAGATGAAAAGTCTTGTATTATCCAATAATCATCAGAAAAACTGGCACAAGCTTCATATCTCTCTTAAATTTTCAGCCCATTTTCATGTGAAATGATTCTGACATTATTTTATGCCTGATTCTGAAGACTTTTTATCATGCTTTTGACATTTCACTGCTTTTGTTATAAGTGCATTAAAGTTGATACATACATGTGACCCTGGACCACAAAACCAGTCATAAGGGTAATTATTTTTCTTCTGAAAGCTAAATAAATAAGCTTTCCACTGATGTATGCTTTGTTAGGATAAGACTATATTTGACCAAGATACAACTACATGACAATCTGGAATCTGAGGGTGCAAAAAAAATCTAAATGCTAAGAAAGTTGCCTTTAAAGTTGTCCAAATGAAGTTCTTAGCAATGCATTATACTAATGGAAAAATTAAGTTTTGATATTTATGGTGGGAAATTTACAAAATATCTTCATGGAACATGATTTTATAATAATGATCAAATATAATCGTGCTACTTAAAATTTCATCATTCTTATTTTGTGCAAAAACGCTTTTATTGATAATCTTGAACTCAAATTAGGTCAAATTTGGCCTTTTTGCAAATCAGTTTAATTTTTCTTTAAGACGCAGGGCTGTGTAATTTATTATAATTTATTACATTTGGGGGCAGCCGTGGCCTAATGGTAGAGAGTCAGACTTGTAACCCAAAGGTTGCGGGTTCGAGTCTCAGGTCCCTTGAGAAAGGCACCGAAACCCCCAACTGCTCCCCGGGCGCCGCAGCAATGGCTACCCACTGCTCTGGGTGTGTGTTCACAACTGTGTGTGTGCACTTGGATGGGTTAAATGCAGAGCACAAATTCCTAGTATGGGTCACCTCACGTCACCTCCTTTCCTTTTAAAAACAGAAACCCTAGAGTGTGACAGTCTATATTGTGCATGCTCAAGTCCACAATATGACCACAGCTTTAACATACAGAACAACTTTCCACTGTTTCGTAATCATTTAAAGGGACAGGCCACCTAAAAATTTACATTCTCACATTACTCGCCCTCAAGCTGCTCCAAATTCATATGGATTTCTTTTACAATCTCTTCATGAACTTGTAAAGTGTCAATCAATTTTATTTTGGGCCTCACAGACAACTTTTCACAAAAATAAATAAATAAACATAACGTAAAACATAATTACTGTAAAAGGTGTAGGCTGAAGCCAAGCTTATTATACCTACACTTTAAACATAATTAACTGATGAACGACACTTTTCACTACATTTGACAATACAAGATAAACACAATTACATAAAACATTTCCCAAAATGTACATACATAATTCCAAAAATACATAATAACAGAAATACCTATTCTAGTTATGCAGTCTGACGGGTTTGAAACGACATGAGGGTGAGTAATAGATAACATTGTGTGATGTCAAGTGGGCCTGTCATCATTCTTCATTTCGTTGTATTTTTTCTTCATCACATATTTTAGAAATAATAAATTAATATCATTTGAAAGCTTAAAACCTTAAAGGTGCCATAAAATGTAAAACTGTTATTTTTTCCCCAATTAATTCTTCTGCTGTGCAAATACAACTTTACAATTTTAAAAACATGTAAAATTGCAGTTTACATGCTTTTTGTTTATAGTTGAAATCTCTGTAAAAGTAGGTGTGTCAATCTTCACTGGTTTCAAGATTCAATTTAATTTAATTACTGTTTTCATTATTAACTAAATATCATGTTGCTCACATTCTTAGTTTTCAATAGTACTGCACACGGCTACATTTTCATATGTTTTATATCAAATTTATTTTGTGCCAATTTTACTTTATTTTTACTATATAAGCAAGAAACTTTTTAAAACAATTACTTATTTAAAATAAGTGTTCTTTAGGTGTCTGAAAGTTTACAGACAATAGTTTTTCTTTTTTCCTCAGCATTACTGCCGTTTTATTATTACTGATGAGATCATAGACAGGCAGCTTTAACAAACTAATGCACAGCAGTGGCGAACGGTGACATTTTTTTTTAACCAGGCATGCTTAGTGCTAAAACCACCAGTAATACCAAAAATAATTATATCTTTAGATTATTTAGAAACCAGTAAAATCAGAGACGAAATCATATTTTAATATTTCCTCTTTTCCCTGTTTATTATTATTTAAAAAAATTATAGACATTTTATATGGGCTATTTTTTTCAGTGGACTTTCACATTTTGAATTGTTGAGAAATTATGATAATAAACAGTTAGGATGTTTTTTTGTTTTTGTTTTTCATTTGATTTAGTCGAGTAAGTTGTGCATCAAACACAATATGATTTTCGACGATCAGGATCTGGCAGCAACAGCGCGTTTTTCCGCTTGGGCGAGCGCTTCGCGGACAGCTTACCCCGCGAATAAAGTCATGCGCATGACAGAAAAACAGAGAATGCGCAACAATTCTGAGGAGTCGAGGAAGATGCGGAGAATCTGCTTGCCCGGAAGATTCAATCTCAAATAAGGGATCAACTTATAAGCATGTTTATATTATTTAACACGTGAACGCATTCTCTCTGACAGCCTGGGTATGTGGAGCATTAGCAGCTTATATGGACGGAACGCCACTGATGCACAGATCTATTTCGATATATCAGATGTTTTGTCCTGCTCTAAAAACATAACTGACTGTATGTACAGTTTCGTTTAAAACTATTTGAAAACGCAAGTGCATTTAACCGCATCTGCAATCGAGCTTTAGGACGAACAAACACAAAGCGCACGCGAAAGTCTGTCAGTGCATCTAATAGTACTGCATTCCAGACGGCAGAAATGAAAGCATAACTTAAGTAAAACACGGCGGGTGGAAGCACACAATGTCAAGCAGTGCGCACGAGTCTCACAGTGCAAATGCTGTGCAATGAAGCCGGCAGCGTCTCTAGCCCGCACACGTGCCATATGCGGAAAAAAAAAAACAAGCTCAGAATCGATTCTGAAATATTAGGAATCGATTCAGAATCGTTGAAGAGAGAATCGCGATGCATCGGAGAATCGATTTTTTCTCCCACCCCTAATGATGTTATAGTCTCGGGATCATTAATAGTTACGCCCCCAACATTTGCATCGCCTAATCATCAGATGTTCTGCGGGTAAGCTATTGTGAAAAAACAAAGCGAGGACAATAGCGAAAATGGCAGATCATAGAAATAAATGTTATGTTCCAGGTTGTGCAGGAGATGTTCTGTGCAGGGATGGACTGGTGTCTGAACTCAGAAAGGCACGGAAAATAAGGCGTTCTAATAAAATAAGCCAAGCCACTGAAGGGACGTGGTTAGCTTCTTGCTAACGATAGCCTGTTACATTGCACTAAATAAACAGAGTAAGGAGAAATGACTGCGCGGACGATAGCAAATGATTTGCAGATCCTGATCACTGCCGACAGCATCTAAACTTGTCAAATGTGGTAAGTACTGCCGCTGTAGTATAATGTTACACAAAGCCCCTGTGATCGCAAAAACTGAAAGTAAAAAGTTATCGTGCTTTCAAAACGGCAGTTTCAATGCTCCGCATAATAATAGCGGCTCGAGCTCCATAATTACATATATATTTTCCTCCGCTCTGTGAAACAGCCAATCGGAGCAGAGCTCTTCATTATTATTCATAAACCTTCCAAATAAGGCAATAACAGACAATTTCATTTTAGCGACAAATCCTAGGGTTGTAAATGGACCTGTAAAACTGTTTCTGGAGAATTTTTGCCCTTTCCTAAGCCATATACCTTCTATGTAGATATCAGAGAACAATTTAAAATGTTGTATCCATGCATTCTATGACACCTTTAAAATTCATTCTTTTTGAAATAGGATATTGCATTAACATTAAAATGGTACTTTAAAATCTTTTAGTGGTCTCCTCCCCCTAGGTGGGCGGTGTCAAGTATATTATTACAAAATGTATTACGCCTTTTAGAATAAATTTTTTATAATCTTGACAAAATACATATCATCAAAAAGGTCTGAGTCTGTTTTTGGCAAAATGCCCTAAATAAAATCTCACAGGAACCTCAGTATTTCTGTACTAACTTCAAATTTGAAATTTCTGTAGACATAAGGCTTTAAATTTATAGCAATTTTGGATTCAAAAATAATTTGTAAAACATTTATTTATATTGAACTTGTATAACTTTTTGATACTTTAATATTTTGAAATAATTCCACTTCCTCTGCAGATTGTCTTCTTTAATAAAAAAAACACTTTTGTCCAACATTAGGGTCTAAATTCCAAAGCATTCATGAATTATAACCATTTAAGTTTGGAAATTGCACTTTAATGTCTATGTTCAAAAATGGGGGTGGCACTTAAGGGGCTAAAAGGCTTAGGATCACTAAGTATTCTTGGTTACACTTTAGTTAATCTAAAGTTTAAAACTGATTAAACTTTAAGTAAATGATCTTACTTCACTGGAGCATTTCACCAAAACAAAAAAAAAATTAAAGAACATGCAAAATAAATAAATAAAAATTATGCTTAGAAACAGTGGGAACTGCTCAATCTATATTGACCAGCGCACAGCGGTATGAAACCCAGTTCAAAGTAGCTCAGTCTTCCTTTCTCAGATACCCAAATAAGAAAATGTGGCCCCACCAAAGATTCCTCCTCAGGCCTGTATTATGATATAGAGCTAAAGATTTAGTCTCAAACTGAGCTCTGCACGTCTGGCCGAGGGGGTTTTGTTTTTTTAAAGGATGTCGGGGATAAACACTAAATTAATCATGTTTTGGCTGAACTTGCCGGGGACTGAAATTTGCTTATAGAGGCCCGTGATCGCATAAAATATTAAAGACTTTCTCAGCACTACCAGGAGGCTAGGAGAAATGCTGGGCCACCGTCACCCATCGCAGACGAGCATTTGGAGATGATTTTAATAAAAAAAACAAAAAAGATGATTTGATTTGATCAGACAATAAAATGTCTGCTAACTTCACACCTTGTTTTCGATTCTAAGTTTCAGAGTAGGCTTGCCACGATAGACGGTGTTGACGGTGTTACCGGTTTTAAGATGCAACACCGGTGACATCACTTTTCCACCGTGACACCGTCTCCACCTTTTTTTTTTATGTATTCGTTTTTTTATTAAACATTTATTTGAATTGAATGGAAAATATTATTTTAAATAATTTACTTAAGACGAGAGCATGCAATATAATTAAAAACTGAACATTGCTACAATGCGTCATATTTCATTTATCACGTGAGGAGTTCGCGCTTACATATAATAAACAGCGTAAAAGTTAAGCATGTTTGGCCGAGCACGGGGCACTCCCCCTGCCCAGGGAGAGGGATGCTGAAAACAAGAGATGATGAAGGTAAGACTGCTTGGCTATTTAAAGGGATTCTCTTGTAGTGCTTGGATACGGAGTGTGATTGCTGATGGTGAATTGGCCGTGTTAATTATCTGTGCGAGGAGTCGAATTTACAGAAAGAGAATGGCGGACGATTTAGTGTCCAAAAGCACCTGTTTGGCAATATTTTGGGTTCAAGGTTTTTTTTTTTGTAGTTTCGTTGTCGTCCATTAAAATAATTGACGCCGAATTGCCAATTCCCGCAAAACTGAAAGTGAAAGTATAATACGCACGCATTTATAAGCTATTTAAAAGCAGAAAAAAGAGCAAATCCCCACCCCCACGGTGATACCGGTATTACCGGTGTTGTCACATGCCGATTAACCGGTGGGGAAATTTCCTCATCGTCACAACCCTATTTCAGAGTCAAACATCATTCACTTCATCATTAAGAAATCAACCCATTTGTCTTACTGACACAAATTACACATTAAAGAGTCTTTACAAATGACTGGGCCAATGTAAACGCGTTAGCCGACACGCTCTAAACTAGTTATCCCACGTTTTCGGTGGTAAATGCATTAGGTGGTTTACTCCGCCGGAAATGCTTCGCCTCATGGACTCGCAGCTCACGATGAGTCTGAGTTTAACAAATACATCACTTCATTACAGAGTAGTCAGACTGTGGGGGTCCCTCAGATTAAATAGGCCTATTTAAAAACTGCGATTTACATCCCTCACAAACCGCGACAATCTCCATAGTAACGACACACTAACTGACCCAAGAAAGCTTATTAAAATGTTATATTACACTGGGAGGGAGGTCAAAGGTCAATTTTTAACTAGGGGAGGAATAGGACACACACACACACTTACACTCACTTTAGGCCTGTATGATGGTGAGAGATCAGGTCCCAGCTACCGACGAAGGGGGTATTGGGAGAGGAGTGCAGCATGAGGCCGTGTAGGAGGGGGTGAGCGTCCACTTAAGGGCCCCCTTGCTGGGCCGGGCGAGGTTTAGTTGGTGGGGGTAAAGCCGAGCTTCATGGCACACTCCAAGAGCAAATCGAATTCTTCACAATTAGCTGAGCTTCCATGACAGGCACCAAGGTGGGAGAGCCACATCACTGACTGCTACAGCTCTGATTGGGCAATTCGTTCTCCACTATGCAAATGTGATGCTCCGAGGTTGTAAGGGAGGGCGGATGCGAGTCTCCAGGATGGTGCGATGGCGTCAAGGGTCAACAAATATTGTAAAAACAGGTTTTAGTGTCCTGTGGGAACAGAGGTGGGGAGTTTCATCATAAGTTGACATTAAAATGTCCAAACAACTAGGAAAGGGCATTAAGAATGTGAATGTGAAAGACCATACCGATTTGTAACGGGACGTCATTTTTTTGCAACTGCATCCCCACACATATCCTAATGGACAAAATTTGAGTTAGCCACTTGAAAAAATAAATAAATAAAAGGTGGAAAGTAATATTTAAAACACTTTGCTTACCTCATTTTATTCTGTATGTGTTCCATACTTACTTGCTGGTATTGCGGTGCATGATATGTTTAGGAAATTTGCTCTTTTTGTGAGGATTGGGGGGGTGGGGTGTTGAAATGGTCTTTATTCAGCTGTTCAGATTTTTTTTTTGTTCTCAATGCTGCTTTTGCAGCAGAGCTCTCAATATTTTTTCTTTTTTTCTTTTTTTTTTTTGCAGCTGATATTTTTTCTAGACCATTTCAATTCTTTATTTTTTTTACATTTCAAAATTAAACTCAGGAGATGAATCCAGAAGCAAAGAATTCATACAAACCATTAAAATTGTTACATAAAATATGTACACAAAAAAGCTACATCCTCATCAGGCTGATTATACACTAAGGAAAGCATACAACGTGTTTTATAACAATGTTCTACTGCTGTCTTTGAAATATGTCTCAAACTGTAACATTTTCAGAACTTTGGGTCAACACACTGACCACAAAATTAAAAACAAAACAAAATGCAGCCGCCAAAAGTTAGTCAATGTTTTGACACGATACAAAATAAAACTAGAATGACGGCGAGAAACTAAATCATTCGTTATCTTACATCTCAGTAATTGAAATTCACAGCCTTTTGAGTAACGTCTTCTATAGGTTTGATAAGTAAAATAAAAGCCAATGAAATGTAAATCAGATTTTTAAAAACAACCATTTCAAAAACACAGAACTCAAGATTCGACGCGTTCGAGTGTTGCAGTGCAGCAGGACTGGACACACGACTTCATCTTCATCTGCGCCATGAGCGCGACTCGTTATCGTCTTCCTCTTCGTCATCGTCCTGCAGCAGGGAATCGTCCACGAGAGAATCCTCTGGAAACTGCAGCCAATCAGAAAACAAACACTCAGAATGAAATGAATGCATAATGATACCATGGTATAGTCACTCAGCTACATGTGAGCAGGTAATACAATGAAATATAACTACAATTTAATGCAAGACACTGCAGGTGAATAGGGTAAAAAAAAAAAAAAAAAAAAATAGTTATCACTTTACTTACCCAGTTGATTGATTACTTTGATAATTGCAAACATTTTTTGTATTACACGTTTTCTAAAATGTTAGGTTTAAATATGCAAATAAGCCATTATTTAATTAAAGGTGCTAATTTGCATACATTTCTAGTACAAAAATCTAAACACTGGATGAAGTCAATTTCAAAATTCTTGTTTAAATTTTTGACATATTAGAGTCAAAAGCTTTTACAGAGGAAATTTGGGGTCTCATTTTGTCATAATAAAAAAAGAAGAACAGACAGGAAACACTTTTTTTTACCATTTTTTGAGGAATAAAATGTATAAAATCAAGCAAATTATATACAAAAAAATCCCTCAGTAAAAGCCTTCAGGATATAGACAGGAATAAAAATGTAAAGTTTGGTGTGTGTAAGCGTAACTGAAGTGGAGATTTATGGCTCAGTGTAGGAGGAAAAAAAAAACTCATTTTGAGAAAGCAGCCTTTAAAAATATGCATTGTAATTAAAATCTATTGACACAAACAGATAAAGTGCTATAAAAAAAACACTTAACAGTAGTTTTTGGATATTTTCCTTCCACTAGTAAAAAAAAAAAAAAAACACTTTATGAAAAACAAAAAAGCCCAAAATCTCCAAAAAAGAAAAATCCAAAAAAGACTTTTCCCTGGTTTAATATATTTTAAAACGCAATTAAATTTCTGTGATGCAAAGCTGAATTTTCAGCAGTCCCAAAGCAAATATGTTGATTTGCTGCTCAAGAACAGCAAACAGAGCAAACCAAATACACTTGAAGTGAACAGTAATTCAGGGTATACCTCCTCATCCTCAGGTTCAACCTCATCCGGGTCTGTCGTGTTGAGTGAAGCTGCAGGCTTGTGCCAGGCCAAACGCAACTCCTGATTATTAAACCGAACACCGTGGATGGCCGCCTGAGAACCAGAGTTGAAGTTTAGACAAGGCAAACATTTACATGTCTACTGATGTTTATGGGAATATGTCAGTACCTGTTCTGCCTCTCCACGGGTTTTGTATTTAATGATGGCACTAAGACTGGAATCCTCCATCTGGCAATCTTCAATCTCCCCGTATTGCTGGAGGGTTAGTTGAAAAACCAGTTATGACTTGAAGACATACATGATAGCAAGGATGCAGTGTGCCCTTTAAAATTACTCACTGCGAAGTGTGGCAGCAGGTCGACTCGATCCGCCTCAGTGAAACCGCTGATCTCTAAAGCTCTGGGTCGATGATCCACCACAGCGTGAGTTGGGACTCCTCTCCCACGTCCACGAATCCCTCGGCCTCGGCTCCTCAGGGCTCCCCGACCCCTGCTGTGGGCCCCCCTCCCACGTCCTGGGGTCAGAAGCCCCCTTTTGGCAGCCTGAATGAAATGAAAAGATCTAATATAAGCACATGGAGCTTAAGTAGCACTGCAGTGCCACTCAGTGGAAGGACTGAGAATGAGTTTTCTGTTTATAAGCCATTCACAATTTGAATAAAATTTTAGTTTCTCATGAATTTTCAAATTTCATTGGTACAACTTCAGTAAATACACTACCAGTCAAGAATTTTTTGGGTTTTTTAAAGAATTATTTTATGCTCACCAAGCCTGCATTTATTTAATCCAAAATACAGCAAAAGCCATAATATTGTGAAATATTTTTACTATTTAAAATAACTGCTTTCTATTTGAATATATTTTAAAATGTAATTTATTTCTGTGATCAAAGCTACATTATTAGCATCATTACTCCAAACTTCAGTGTCACACGATCCTTCAGAAATCATCTTTGATTTGCTGTTCAACAAACATTTTTTTATTATTACCATCATCAATATTTAAAACAGTTAAACAGTACATTTTCAGGATTCTTTGATGAATAGACAGATCCAAAGATCCGCATTCATCTAAAATAACAATAACATTATACCATTCAAACACTTGAATTAATACTTTTGTTTAGCAAGGATGCTTTAAATTGATCAAAAGTGATAAAGACATTTATAATGTCTATTCATTATAATGTCTATAAAAGATTTTTAATCATCTATAAAAAAAAAAAAAAAAAAAAAGAAAGAATCTACTCAATACAATAAATAATAAATGTTGCAGCAAATCAGAATATTAGAATGGTTTCTAAAGGATCATGTGGCTGGGTGCAATGATGCTAACAATTTAGCTTTAAAATCACATTTTAAAACATTCAAATAGAAAAAGAGTTATTTTAAATAGTAAAAATATTTCAAAATGTTACTGTTTTTGCTGTACTTTGGATCAAATGAACGCAGGCTTGGTGAGAAGAGACGTCTTTAAAAATCTTACTGTTCAAAAACTTTTGACTAGTAGTGTATGATTTTAAATGTTCCTTATGGTACTTGCTTAAAAAAAAAAAGTGATCGCTATGTCTAGTTTATTATTTTTTAACTGCTGATTTTTATTTAAGTATAATTTCTAAACTATTACAGTTATGAACATTTTATTTTCAGTTTTTATTTTTTATTTTCCAGTGTCATTTAGACTTACGTCTAAATTTGGCCTTAACTATTATGTACTTGCATCAAAAAATAAGTACAATGTACTTAATATTGCATTAACATTGCAATGCAAAACACTTTTGCTTCTATTAGGGTGGGATATGGGTAAGGTTAGGGACAGGATTGGTGGTTTGGGTAGGTGTAAGGGTGGGTTAGGGTGTAAGGCATGGGCCAACAGTAGTAATTACAGAAATTAATTACAAATGTAATTACATATAGTTTTAAATAAAGATAAGTACAATGTAAATACTTGTATGTACACAATAAGTACATTGTACCAAATGATTAATTTAAACGTAAGTACATAGTAGTTAAGGCCACCTAATGTAAAGTGGGACCGAAATAAACAAACAAAAACGAGCTCAAAACCAGAGCTTATTGTATCTTTGTGAAATACCTCTAATTGCAGCTGAGTGTATTTGATCTTGAGCTCAGCAGTGTCCTCTCCTGCCTGCATTTTCTTATAAAGGTCTAACTCTGTGTCCAGGAGCTCCTTTTGAGCCTGAAAACGAAGATGCATCAGAATATACATACGTAGAAAAATTGTACATGTGTTATACATTTGCAGAAATATTTTGTGCTATAAAACTGAGCGTGTACCTGAGCTTTGCTCTTGACTGTTGTTCTGAGGGCATTAGGACTGGATAGTCCTTTCATCTCCTCCTGTAGTTTGGTGATGCTGTTGGTGAGGGCGGTGAGGGTCTGCATGATCTGAGCTTTATCCTCCGCCTTCATGGTCTTGTTCTTCTCCAGCTTAGATATCAGAAGCTGAAGACACACAGGTTTTCAAATCTTATAATGCAGTTTATGTACAAAGTTAAAAAAGCAAAACCCCAGTGTCGTCCCTAAATCAAGGTCTTACAGAAGCCTGCTGATATCAGAAGTAAAGTGAAACTTTGATTCATGAGCTTGTCAAATATCATAGACTACCTAACATGTTCTCACAAGACTGACTTTGAAATACTTGTTTCTATCACTAGTCTGCAAGCTGTGTTTTTGAGACTTTGTGTAGCTTTGTTCATTTTATTGCACTTTTGAGGTAATGAAGTCGGTACTATGTTTCAGGTTTCTATAAAATAAACTTACAAAAAAAAATAAAAATTAGTTTTTAAGATAAATAAAATATATATTTCAGTAAAATATACAGAAAAAATTCTAGTCAAATAAAGCTGAAGTGTCAGTGCCAGTCAGTGTCAGCCTAGTACTGTTTCAGGTTTCTATAAAATAAACTTAATTTTTTTTTATAAAATATATAGAAAAAATGTTTTCTAGTTGAATAAAGCTGAAGTGTCACAATCATTTTAATATGCTGGTATGGTGCTTAAACTGTTTTTTTAATATCAAAGTTGAAAACAGTTGTGCCGTTTTATATTTTTGTGGAAACAGTGATACATTTTTTTCAGGATTCTTTGATGAATAGGAAGACATCATATATGCCTTTAATGAGTAAAAGTATTGTTTTTAAAAAAATCCCAAATTTTTAAATGGTAGTGTACTTTAACTTATTTAAATAAAGCTGTTCAACTGATAGTGACACCTAGCAAACAACTGAGCACTTTTCTAATAAAATTAACATATGAACAAGACAACAACAATTAATTTCACACCTTCTGAGTCTGAATGTGCTTCTCCAAAATCTCCTGTTTCTTCTTCCGAACATCCTGCTGAAGTTTCAGCGCCTCCTGTTGGAGAACGACAGGAGCACATTTACAGTAGTTCAACACTGCTAACACAAACATAAAATTTGCTACTTGCAGATTGTTTATTCCAGCACAATAATACAAACCCGTTTTCTTTTCAGGGCATCTTCTGCACTCACAGTCGTCCCAAACGGCACTCCCTTCTGGCCAGCCTTCAGTGCAGCTGGGTTATAAACAGTCTTAGTCAAGCCAGTAGACGTGGAAAAGACCTGTGCAGAAATTAAAGACTTTACCAAGAGATTTTACATCATGTATAAATATAGAAGGGTCTCAAAAAAAGCCAGTGGGCCACAACAAGATGGCATATTTTACACAAATGCAAACAGAACCTAAAAGTGCAAGTGGGAGGTTTATAGACTGCAACATGGAGTAGGCTTTCTGATAACAGTACAAAGCCTGGCTATGCAAACTATGAAAACAAACCTTTCCTCCAAGGCCAGCTGGTTTAGAGAGGCCCAGACGATCCTTGACTGAACCCTTGTTTGTGTTCTGTAGAGAACAGAAACAGAGATATGCTAAGATCTGAGACGACAAAGACAAAGCACACATGCAAGTACAGACGTTCAGCAACAATGAGAGACATACTGACCTGTGGAGGGCCGCCGGGGTTGTGTGAGGGTTCAGGGTGGGCTGTGGGCAGGGGTCCGAGCCGGTCTTTCACTGACTGTTTCAGTGTGGTCACCGCAGGCTCCTGGGCAGTCTGTATGCTCTACAAAAAACAAAAATTACACAATCAGATTTTACAGGTGGAAAATTTCCAATATGTAAAAGTGTATATGCATTGATCATCATGTTTGCCTAACAAACTCAACATTCAGAGCATGCACAATAAAAGGACTCATTATTGTAAGAAATTGCCATAAAGGGTTTTGTACTGTAAACTATGTAGGAATTTTTTTTGTGTTGTGAAGAAAAGTATTACGGGTAGTAATTAGCAGTGTTGGGCAAAGTTACTTTTAAAAGTAATGCATTATAATATTAAGTTACTCCCTAAAAAAGTAACTAATTCCGGTACTTAGTTACTTTTTATGGAAAGTAATGCTTTACATTACTTTTGCATTACTTTTTAAATCTGGGCAGGGCTTGCTTGTTTGTTTTTAATATAAAAAGTTATATTTTTGGCAAATGTAAAAGCTTTTTCACACCAAAAGCCTCAGGCTTAGAGAAAAGTAAGTTCATGCCTGAACAGTAGACCGCAGAAGAAAAATAACTCTTTATCAATAAAAATAAATAAATAAAAATGAGAACAAAATGTTCGATTATCTTGAGAAATTTTTGCTTTTTAGTATATTAGTTTGCTTATTAATAAAATGTGATTAAATAATACAAAGGATATTTGTGTTATTTAACATTTAATTATTGCAGGTTTGCACTGAATTTAACTGTTTATATTTATTTTGAGGAATACTATATCTGATTTTTAGTGAGTGAGAGAATTTTTTGGCATGTTTACATTTATTCTAGATAACATCTTAAATCACAATTTCTCTCGAAATGAGGACAGGAGAGCTTTAAATCAATAAATGGGGGGCGGGGGGGGGGGTAACTGGCGTTACTTATTTGAAAAACTATAATTTTCTTGACAATTAAAAAGAATTTTCTCAATATTTTTATTTTTTTGCACCCTCAGATTCCAGATTTTTAAATAGTTGTATCTCAGCCAAATATTGTCCTATCCTAACAAATAATTCATCAATGGAAAACTTATTTATTCAGCTTATTTATTTCAGCTTTCAGTCTTATGACTGGTTCAGGGTCATATATAAAATATATATATGAATTGTATTGCTGACTGCATTGTGCATGTAAAATATAAAATTATAAATGTCTTAGTTACTATATACAAAAAAATTGTGATCATTTTATTTAAAATGTGTGCGTCTCATTTACCATCTTTAAACTAAATTCTGAAAAATGTTTAAGTCACTACCTTTAATAAAATCCTCTCCCTAATAAATACAGTAAAATATATATTTAAATCACAATTAAATTTAAATGTATATTTTAGTGGCATTGGTCACTCATAAAATATTGGTCAACTGCTAATAATTCTAATGGTTCAATTCTGCCCATTTGTCCTAAGTCAGGAGGATTTCATACCGGATGTGGCGTAGGGTGTACGTGCTCCACTCCATCCTCTCTGTGCCAGTGTACTCTGATGAAGCGGTTGTTGAGTACTGCCTCTGTGCTCTGCATGGCCCGTCTGGCTTCATCAGGAGAGGCAAACTGGATCAGCGCCCCTTCTGGGTCATTATTATATGCCACCTGAAACATAATTTCAACATTAACCTGAATCTTTAACATCATGAATGCTTGACTTTTAACCATCACAGGCTTATTTGAGTAATAATACCTGGAGGTTAACAATGGTGCCAAACTTGCTGAAGTGCTCATTTAGTTTGCTGATGTTGTTGAGTTCAGGAGGAATCTGACGGATGGCCAGTTTGGTGTTTGCTGAAGAGTAGGGCATTTTCCTTTGAAAGCCATGGTGGTTGGGTTTGTTGAAGTTTGGTCTGTAGAGCAAAAGAAACACATGCACATTGAGTTCAAATAATAGTAATGAAATGGACTTTTAATTTTTAAAAATTCACAGCACCAAAAAAAATGGATACTTTATGTGTGCGCAATCAAGTATTTGATTGGAGAAATTTAATAAACGTCTTGATAAAGACTGCATTCATATTCAAATACATGCACCCTTTTATGCATCTATTTTACCTTAGAAAATAATTTTAACTTGCCCCATTTCTTACTTCATGGTTTAAAATCAGACATCATTTTTACTTTTTTAAATAAAAATTTGTAAAGTTTTTAATAAAATATTTGAATGACTATCTTACTTGTCAAACCAGGGTTTCTTTGCAGGAATCGCTCCATCATGCATTCCTACTCCTCTCTTCCTGGAGTCTGATTCTAAAACTATCCGCGCGCTGTTGCTGTTTGACATTTTCTCTGAAAGAATTACACAAACAAAAAGATTGAAGTAAAGAATGAGAAAATCTGTTAAGCTGCATTTAAATTCTTTAGGACGAAAAATAAATAAAAGAGCTGGTTTAGCCGGGAGGCCAGAGCTCACAGTTACCTCTAGGAGGCAGATCCACTTCTCCCATGGTCAGACCAATCAGATTGGGCCGCTGAGCATTGACTCTGTGTCTGTACATGGGCCGTGAGGTCATGCTGGGGGCTTCAGGATTATACACCTCTGGCTCAAACGAATCTATATATTATAAAAAAAATCAGCATATTAGAATGATTTCTGAAGGATCATGTGACACTGAAGATTCTGAAAATTCTGCTTTGTCATCACAGGAATAAATTACAATTTAAAATATATTCAAATAGAAAACAGTTAATTTTAAATTGTAATCATATTATTGTTCTACTGTACTTTTGATCAAATAATAGCAGCCTTGGTAAGCATAAGAAACTTCAAAATCTTTTTAAAACATGTTACTGATCCCAAACCTTTGAACACTAGGGTTAGGGATAGGGTGTAGCTGTGTAATAAGTGAGATAACGTAGTCATCCGATAATTATTGCAAAATAAACCTCTTAACCTACGGGTGATGAGTCCTAATCACCAGAATGCATTTCACGTTTATTGCTGGCTGATTGTACATTGATCCCTGACATATTCCACACTTTTGTTTTCCCCCTATTCATTTGATTAGTTTTGGTGCAAGATTTTTTTTAACACTTGTCATAATTTACATAAATCCTCCTATGATTCAGTATATGTCCAGGTTCAGGATATGACTGTCCAGTTGAGTCATCATTGTATTACTGTATTAGACATATTGCATTCATAACCACATACCTGAAGTAAAAAGGGGTGGTGGAGGCTGGGTTATCGGAGGCCGGACACCTGATGTGACTATAGTGGGCACAGAGCTGGTGATGGAGTTTGGTGGACCATCCATACCAGAGGGCTGCAAAGCAGGAAGAGGAGGAGGAGGACCTGAAAAAGAAAGGAACAGAAGATTTAATATATATATATAAAAAACACACTCATTATACATTAAAGGTTTACTCCACGTCATCCAAGATATTCATGTCTTTCTTTTTTTAGTCGTAAAAACATGATTTTTCTCCATATAGTGGAATTCTATGGTGCTCAACAGACTGAAGGTTAAAAATGCAGCTTCAAAGCGCTCTAAATTATCCCAGTTGAGGATAAAGTTCATATTTATACACTTTTTTTTAACCACAAATGCTCGTCTTGTCTAACTCTGCAATGCACATGGGGTACTCTGTGCACTCCTGTTCAATAGAGTTAGGCTATGTCAAAAAACTCCCAACTCATTTTCTCCTCCAACTTCAAAACTTTCCTATATTGCCATTTTAACTTTTTTTGTAAACGGTGTTTGACTCTTCTTGCACATTCACTTTGTAAACACTAGGTTGGAACTTCTGCAGCGATGAAGGAAGATTTTGAAGTTGGAGGAGAAAATGAGATGGGAATTTTTCAGTTTGCACTAACTGTCTTGAACCGGAGTGCACAGAGTAAGCATGCGCTTCACAGAGCAGAGATGAGCATTTGAGGTTAAAAAGTTTTTTTTTTTTTTTAAGTATAACTTCAAAAAAACAGATCAGTTCGCTAGATAAAACCCTCAATCCTCGGCTGGGATCGTATGGTGCTCAACGGATTAAAGATTTAAAATGGAGTTTCAGTGCAGTGAAAATCCTTTAACGTATTCCTCAAAAAACTTACATTTCTTTGCAACTGAAGAAACATGAACATCTTGGAGGACATATGGGTGAGTAAATTATCAGGTAATTTTTATTTTGGAAGTGGACTAATCCTTTAAAATAAGAAGTTTTTAAAAAATACCTGCTACAGGGGGTAGGCTGGGTGGCATGGTGCCCGGTGGGGGCACAGGAGGTCTGAGGTTCACCGGTGGAGTCAGGAGTGAGTGAGGGGGTGGCAGACCTGGAGGAGGTGGGCCGTCCACTCCAGGAAGAGGCGGCGGCGGCTGGAAAGGAAGTATGCTGGGAAGATTAACGTCCTCCACCACCACCGGATCACTTCCGTGATCGAAAGGGCACATGTCTCCCCGCATACAGAAGCCTTTCTCTGTAGAGACAACCAAATCAGGATGTTACTGACATAAAGATGGTTTAGTCTGTAATGAATGCGGTTCACCGATTAGAGAGTTTAAAATTCTGTACCATCATAGTCACGACAACGTTTTCTTGGTGGGCCGCCTCTGCCGAAGGGTGTGTGGTCCTGTGGGAATTCTGACCAACTCTCTGTGGTGTTGTTTCCATGGTGGGTGGGGGCGATGACAGTGATGGTGCTACTGAGGGTGGGTACAGGGAAATGAGCAGAGGAGTTCCCAGGTGTGAGAGGCGTAGCGGTGTAGCCATCGCCGGCCGCAGCACCCTCCTGACGTTCTGGGCGACTGTGCTCATATTTTGGCTTTCCAGAATCTCGCTCTAGCAAGGCAAGAAAAGTATTTAACAGGAGAATGCAAGTAATGCAAGTAAGATTCTAAATATACTACAGTTAAAATATTTTTGGAAAATTAATACTTTTATTCAGAAAAAGTGACAAAATGTATAATTTTACAAAAGATTTCCATTGCCAAATAAATGCAGTTAATTTTAAATTTCTATTCATCAAAGAATACTGGAAGTATCACAGTTTCCACAAAAGTATAAGGTAAGATATTTTTAAAAATCATAAATAAGAAATCAGCATATTAGAATGATTTCAGAGGGATCATGCTACAGTGAAGATGTTGAGAATTTTGCTTTGTCAACAAAGGAATAAATTACATTTAAAATTTCTAAAATAAAATGAATGAAAAAACATTTACACAATATTTCACGTTATTACTGTTTTAATGTATTTTTTTTTTTGATCAAATAAATGCAGCCTTGGTGAACATGAGAAACATTTTTAAAAACCTCACCAACTTCAAACTTTTTTTTTTATTTTACTTAATTATAGGGATGCACCAAAATAAAAATTCTTGGCCAAATTTCTAATTTTTCCCTCATGTAATTTTTTTTTTTCACCATTGCATACATTAAATAGCCAAAATGTGCTTTTTACAGTTTTGTCTTGCTTTTCAAAAAAAAAAAAAACAACTACAAAACAATTTAAAAATATTTACTTAACACTGAATATTTTTAACATTCTAGTGGACATTATAGCCTACCAACAAAGCACAATTTAACTTAAAATTAATAAGTTAGTAAAATAATATTCTATGGCAATTTTTAAGACCATTCTTGAATCAGGCATGCATTTTTAATATACAAATAAATGCAGCCTTGCTGAGCAAAGAAGAATGTTATAATAAATGTATTAATAGAGCTGTTGTAATGGTTATTATCATAATTTTTGTCTTAGTTTATTTAATTTTTTCGCTTATCCTCTTGCCGAACATTTGGTGCATCCCTACTTAATTATACGAATTTGCATTTTTTTCGGTAAAAGATATTCCATGCAGTATATATTAATATGAGTTATAAAATATAAGCACATATACAAATTCAAATATAAAAAATATACCACATCATTAAAGTAAAGTGACACCTTACCTCTGCTTCTGCTTCTAGATCGAGTCCGTGTGCGAGATCGTGATCGGCTGCGGTCCCGGTCTCTGTCCCGATCTCGCTCTCTGTCCCGGTCACGATTGCGGTCTTTACTCCAGCTGCGACTACGACTGCGACTGTAACTGCGGCTGCGTTCTCTCCTGCGGTTATACCGTTCTCTGTATGAGTCTCTTCTGGGTGGGTTACGGTCATACTCTCGCTTCCTGGAGCGGTCATCTTTCTTGCGGTCGTCTACTCTCCTGTAATTCAATTTAAATAGAAGAGAAAATATGAGGATAGTTGGTGGCTTAAGAAATATGTATGTATATACATTACAAGTCAAGTTTTTTAATGTTTCTTAAAGAAGTCTCTTCTGCTCACCAGGCCTGCATTTATTTGATCCGAAGTACAGCAAAAACAGAGAAATTTTTTAAATATTTTTACCACTTAAAATAACTACTTCTACTTAAATACATTTTAAAATGTAATTTATTATTTATTTTTAGCATCAATACTTCCAGTCACATGATCCTTCAGAAATCATTCTAATATTCTGATTTGCTGCTCCAAAAAAATATTAAGTTAAAAACAGCTGAGCAGAATATTTTCAGTTTTTTTTTTTTGATGAATAGACGGTTCAGAAAAACAGCTTTTTTTCTGAAATAGAAGTCTGTAGTAATACTATATACGTCTTTATCACCACTTTTGATCAATTTAAAGCATCCTTGCAAAATAAAAATTGTACTGACTCCAAGCTTTTGAATGGTATAACGTTACAAAAACTTTTTATTTCAGATAAATGCTGATCTTTCTATTCATCAAAGAATCCTGGAAAAATGTAAAAATACAAACTGTTTTTGTATTGATAATATTGATAATAATAATAATGTATCTTGAATAGCAAATCAGCATTTTAGAATGCAACTAGGCAAATTAGGCTTTAATCACAGAAATAAATTACATTTTAAAATATATTTAAATAGAAAACAGGTATTTTTAATAATAAAAATATTGTACTTTATTTTACTGTTTTTGCTGTACTTTGGATAAAATAAATGCAGGCTTGGTAAAAAAAGAAGAGACTTCTTTAAAAAAAAACATTAAAAAAACGTTTGACTGGAAGTGTTTGTATGTATGTGTGTGCCATTTTGGGAAAGCTAAAATTAAAATAAAAATCGTATATTTAATGTTAATCTCACCTGCTGTCTCGGCTGTATCTGGAGCTAGATGGAGGACTGTGGTTTATTCTCCTCGAGAATTTCTTGTCTCTGTCCTCCTCTCGGCTGGGCTGCTCAAGCAAAAAAAAAAACAGAAATCAATACCATCAAACAAAATAGAAAACTGACATTTCAGACAAAATTTACAAAACGTAGACTACAGTTTAAAACTTTGGGGTCTGTAGGACTTTAAAAATGTTTTTTTTTTTAAATAATAATCTTCAGTTTGCCAAGGGTGCATTTATTTGATCAAAAACAGTATAAATAATAAAATTGTTAAGTATTGTTAAAATGTAAAATATCTTTTATATTTGAATACATTTTAAACTGTTGAATGTTCAGCATCATTACTCCAGTCTTCAGTGTCACATGATTCTTCAGAAATCACTCTAAAATGCTAATTTGCTGAAACATTTCTCACTATTTTCATGTTGTGCTGCTTAATCTTTTTCTCTGATGAACAAAGTTCAAAATAGCAGCATTTTTTTTAGGGAAAAAAACCGTACTGTTTATATTTACTGTCAGTTTTGATCAATTTAACATGTGCTTGCTCAATAAGATTATTAATGTATAAATAAATAAATAAATACAGACCCCAATTTTTTGAACGGGAATGTAGTATCATTCAAAATGACTTGTGTGAACTGATTCATTTTATTTTACCTCCTCTTTCTTCGTGTCATCTTTCTCTGTGCGCTGGTGAGTTTCAGCTCTGCTTGTGGAAGTGGGCTGCTCTGGTTGAGGTAGGTAACTCTTTGCGTTCACAGCTTCAAAAAGTTTGTCCACAAATGTCTGCGTCTCTGAAAGCAGAAGCAAAAAATATGTTAACAGCCTCAGAGATTTAAATATGCTTCACATAAGCTGATATACGCTGCGGCTGACCGTAATTGCAGTGACATTGAGCTGTCAACCAAATCATACCAAAAGTGACAAAACGGCAAGCACTTGACCTGATCCTCATCCTGCTAGTTTGTTCAAACATGATATAGTTGAATTATACCTTTCTGAAGGAATACATCCAACTGGTCAATGCATAGTGCTTTCAACTCCTTCTCCGATTTATCTTTCTTTACCAAGGCAACCACATATTTCGCAAGAGCAGAAGGGTCAGCATCACATCTGTTGGACAGACACATAAATATCACATAAAGAGTCATTGACACTCATATGACAACTTACAACATCTTTACAGTTTGTAGAAAAGACACAACTTACAATTGCTGGTAATTCGGGATTACTAGGATAACTATGTGCAAGCATTATAAGTAATACAATTTATGGACGATATACAAAAATGAACCAATGCATTTGTCAAAAATAACTAAAGTCACTGACATTCAGAAAAATCTGAATCATGCTGCTAGCATCATTTACACGCACAGTGCAGCAGCATCATCACTTACATTGGTTCAAGAGTCTTCGAGAGCCATGTCTTCAAGGCATCGAGGTTTTCAATGATCATCTTTCAGAGGAGGGCTGTTTATTCTGCAGTTGTGCCCCTGTGAGAGTAACCAACAATAGTGAGTTTATAGTCCGGTCGGGATGTAACGTTAAGTTAGTGTGTTTGTACTGTCAGGCCTCAATTACTCACTCACTCAGCGCCCTCATTAACTCCGACTGGAAAACCACATGTAACTGTACACCAGCCAGGGAAGACAGCCGGTAACGGAAAGCTTAGATGCGGTCTTTAAATGAGAAGTTATCAGGGTTGGTTTCTGTGCGGATGTGAACGAACTGTCCGCCACACTTTCAGCTCTTTCTTACTTTCGAGAAATGGCGACTGTTTACTCTCGCGGGCAAATCTCGCGAGAACACTGCCCACCGCTGCACACAGTCACTTGCAGAGAGTTTCTTAAAGGGGCCACTACGGTGTGAAGGCAGAATCATCTAAATTTACCAAACAGGTTTTTAAATAATTTCACTTTATTGTTATTTGAACATATTTCAATATTACATTGGTTCGTTATGTATTGCGAGAAATACTAACACTCTCCTTCTCCTTATAATCTTTTTAATAATGTAATCAGTTTTTATTTTGTGATGTGTACCCTTGTATTGTTCTAATGGTCTGTATTATTTGTACTCTTGTTTGAAATATATAACATATACATAAATAAAACGTATTGATAAAAATATATTATGTGATATTTTTTAAATTAAAATCCAATGATGCACACAGAAGCATACACTGTGTCTCCTGAATTAAACGACTCATATTAATGCTATAATGTCCCCATGAGTCCCTTGTTTGTCCTGAACAGTTAAACTGCCTGCTGTTCTTCAGAAAAATCCTTTAGATCCCACAAATTCTTTGGTTTTCCAGCATTATGTATTTGAACCCTTTCCAACAATGACTGTAGGCTTTTGAAATCCATCTTTTCACACTGAAGACAACTGAGGGACTCATATGCAACTATTACAGAAGGTTCAAACACTCACTGATGCCCCAGAAGGAAAAAACCATGCATTAAGAGCCGGGGGTGAAAACTTATGAACAGAATGGAGATGTGCACATTTTTCTTATTTTGCATAAATATCTTTTTTTTTTTTTTCATTTAGTACTGCCCTTTCAGAGGCTACAGAAGATACTTAAATGTTTCCCAGAAGACAAAATAAGCTAAATTGACCTCTTAATGCATGTTATTTCTCTCTGGAGCATCAGTGATTGTTTGAACCTTCAGTAATGATTGCATATGAGCTGTCCTCAGTGTGAAAAGATGGATCTCAAAACCATACAGTCATTGTTAGAAAGTGTTCAAATACACAAAAAAGCTGGAAACCCAAAGAATTTGTGGGACCTGGAGGATTTTTCTGAAGAACAGCAGACAGTTTAACTGTTCAGGACAAACAAGAGACTCATGAACAACTATCACTAAATAAAATTCCCCAAAAACACAGCTGTGGATCATTCAGGTAACACAGTATTAAGAATCAAGGGGGTGTAAACTTTTGAACAGGGTCATTTTTATAAATTCAACTATTATTTTCTCTTGTGGACTAAATGTAAATCTCTTTCATGTGAAATGTATGATCCCTCTTATTTTGGTCAAATAATTCAGATTCTGAAAGGGGGATGTCAACTTTTGACCTCAACTTTACAAATTATTATTCACTTAAAAAATATGTCAGAGTGACTTTTAAACAGGGCTTTAATGATAAATCTTCACGTATAACAAAGCAGTTTCTCTGTACAGATCAAGGAGACATTTAAAACAATCTCTTACAATTTGTCGTACCTGGAAAGTGCAAAAAAATACAATTCATAAACAGAAATAAAATTCATGCTGTACATTTTCATACTGGATTCATAAATAAGCACAGATTTACACACACATACATTAGTGACGGCAAAAATAAAAGCAGCTCAGTAAGTCACAGGTCTGATATGACGGAGGAGTCACTGCTGAAGTTTGTCTGGTTCCTAAAGAAACCAATGCTGTCCACAGGGGTCACAAAAGGTCATGCTGTAGAGTTCAGATCATAGAGTCTAACTTGCATGACGACAGATTAAAAAAAAGGCACTCCATTCATTTAATTAAACAAAGAAAAACAGATATACATACAGATATGTGAATAAAAACAGCCACCTCTGGAATCTCTGATTTGTAAAATAAAAAATGGCATTGAGAGTCTAAAAACATTGAAGAAATGTAAAGAAATCAAAGCTTTAAATCTCTTGGTATAACTTATTTCCAAACCACCAGCAGATGCAGGGAGCACTTTGTGACAGAAAACGAAACATAACTCGCTCCGATTCCGACTTCAAATCTAAACTTCAGCACCATCGCAAACTAAAGCACATATATGGAAGAACATACAACACACAAGACAAAATGAACATCCTGATAAAGACATCTGCATTTTGGTATTAGTATCTTCATTAACATTAACATCTTCATATTACTGACTTAGAAGTTTTAAAACAACCGTCCTTAGTAAAGGAATGAATGTCGTCACTCAGAAAGACATGTGTACGAAAATGAGAACTAAACTAACTAAACCCTGACTAAAAAACAGCATGGTAATGATAGCTTCCAGCCAAATGCCTGTTATTATCACTATGCAAAAAGCTTAATTCGTTTCATACAAACATGAATATAATAAAGGTATTTTGCCAGAAGCTATGATTACTGTGGTGCATTCTTGTAATGGAAACATGCACATCTCCAGCCTAAGATGAAGAAATAAACTGCAAATGGAGCAATAATTCAGAATTCTCTAGAAGTTTACCTGCATAGTAAACGAAGACTGCATGGCTTAGAAATATAAAAGAGGAGGGGAAACAGCATCTCACCTGACTATCAAACTATGCTGCATTGGTTCTAGCTGTCCCACGGTACGCAAGTACCTCCTCTATGTAGTGCTCAGTTTGGATTCTAGGAAGACTGCGGAGCATCGTTTAGCCAGTGGAATGCTTCAATAAGCGTTCATTGAACTGTATTGCTTACTGTCGTGTCTCACAAAGCCCTTCCAAACTTCTCCCCTTTGTATTTGTAGTGTTTTATCAAACAAAAACCTTCAGATCTGTAGAATGGCTACATCAACGACAAATTGAAATCTTGCATTCTTCATTAAAATAACTACATCACGATTCAAGTAATGAATGACAACATTCAACAATTACGCACAATAAAAATCAGCGTTTGCACCCCACACATGTCAGTTTTGCTATAAAAGGTGTTGGTCTGTTGAAACAGAATATGTTATATGTATTGTGAATTACACTGGTGTAAATTATCACCCACTTTTCGAGGTCTGTGCAAATAAATAATGCCTGTGTCCACTATGAAAGTCTGGTCAAGTATGTCAAGGCCACTAAAGAAACGAATGAATAACTGGACACCTACTGAACACATTGTGAACGTAGACATGACAAAAACAACTGATGATGAATGATAACTGTGTTAATGGTGGAAAACGACAGAGAGGGCGGGTTCAGGGAGGGTTTTCACAGAATTCACACACGCAGTTAGATGGTGCCCGCACCAGTCCAACTGCACATCTACACCAACACGAGGGAACACGCATTTGTTTGGCTCAACACATGCACACACACACACAGATTTGCATACAGGTGATATTAAGTCCTTCATATTGTTTCAGTAAGAGGAGAGAGCCATCCTCCAAACTGAAACAATGGATTTGGATGATTGACAGGGCAGTGGGCCAATCAGGGGGCGGGATCAGGGCTGCTCATGGGTGTGATACTCTGTTTCTCCAGACGAGATCTGAGTGAGACGCTTACTGGAGCCCCAGAGTTTCCTCGTAATCTGGCCAGAACGCATCTGAGGAATGGAGAGGAGAGGAGAGGAGAGGAGAGGGAAGTGAAGGATAAAAGTAAAGGAGGTGAACAGTGAAGGGGAAAAATAGATGATCGATGAGTGCACGTGAGATCATCTGTGCTGGATTCATTTTGAGGTTAGTGCAAAATCAAAATGTGCATTTCAAGTGAGGTAACTCAAAAAAGAAGATGAGATAAGGAAATGATAACACCGCCCTGCATCATGTTTGCTGAATGAAATACAATACTCATTTCTTACTTATTTTGGGCTGCTGATTGCAAAAAACAGTGAATTTTTTGTCTTTCTCAAAAAAATTTGCATTTTGTAGCACTTTTGCTTTTGACTTTACCATTTGCAAGGTGAAGAAGTGATGCATTGTGCCCTAAAAAAATGCCACAAAGACATATTTCACATTTTCCACTCACTCGAGCCAGGTTGCAATTATTTGTTCAATTCTCAGCCAATTTTCACATTACCGAGTTTTAAGTCAGAATTGGGATACAAATCTTAATTTTTTTCGCAGTACTCACAATTGTGAGAGTTTATATCTCTCAATTCTGCCTTTTTTCTCGCAATTCCGACTTTTTTCCAGAATTGTGAGATATAAACTTGAAATTTTAAGTCATAATGTCAGAATTGCAAGATATGAAGTCACAATTGTGAGTTTATATCTTTCAATTCTGAATGTTTTTCTCACAATTCTGACTTTTTTTTAAATTGCGAGACATGAAGTTACAATTCTTAATTTTTTCTCAGAACTCACAATTGTGAGATTACATCTCTCAATTCTGAATGTTTTTCTTGCAATTCTGACTTTTTTCTCAGAATTGTGAGATATAAACTCGAAAAAGTCATAACGTCAGAATTGCAAGATATGAAGTCACAATTTGTATTTTTTTTAGGGCTGTCAAACAATTAATCACGATTAATCACGATTAATCACATCCAATAGCGACTTTATAACTCACAAGTCCGAGTTTATATCTCACAATTCTAAGAAAAAAGTCAGATTTGCAATTAGTATCATGCAATTCTGAGAAAAAAAAGCCTGGATTGCGAGACGTAAACTCACAATTGCATGATAAAAAGTCACAATTATCTTTTCTATTTATTATTCAGTGGCGGAAACAGACTTCCATAGTTTTACTACATCCAAACAGTGACAGAAAATTACAAATTTTGTGAGCAAAGCTTATTTTGTAAAGTTCTTTAACATTAAATGGAGTATTTGAACATATTCCACTGGTTTCCAGATTGTAATTGAAATAATACATTTTGAACACTTCTTTTGTCATTTAACTCAAAGCCTTTGAGACTTAACTGGGTTAAGCATTATTTTGGTACATTAATTAAAGCTGATAAATATATAATTTGAAAAATACTTATTCTTATTTTATGAAAAAACCTTACTTAATGGAAAGTTGTTACAGCTATTTTTAAACTCAAATTACTTTTTTTTTTTTTTGCAAATCAGCAGAATTGTTTTTTAAGATGCAGGGCTGTGTAATTGTATGTACTGACTATGTGTGTATACAAACCCCGTAAGTCTGAACTGACACCTTAGGCCAGAAACATGCTCTACTCAAGTAAAAACACAAATGCTTGGAAGAAAGGTGCGACAGACTGAAAGTGGCAAATTCCATTTTTCTGAGGAAGAGACTACATTCACCTTGACTAATCTCAGAACTCAAGGGGGCGATAGGATTTATATCAAATGATGTGCAATAATTTAAGAAAATAGCTATACGATTAACTTTGATGTGCTCAGAAAGAGTAAAGAGACTGTAGAAGTAGTCAGTTCATGCTAATATCCATTAAAGCACCCCTTATGGCCATAGAAAAAGACAATAAGCATGGTATTTAAAAATTGAAATGTCAATATAAAGTTAATAGTACTAATAATAATCTGGCTTCAGTTACTTTACATTTCGGAAAAACACTAATGTGTGAAATTGAGCTTGCGTAGCTACAAGAGTGTGTACTTGTGTAGAGTATGTTTCAGGGCTGTATTTTCCATATTCATCTAATGTAGAAGCCCAAATGCTACTATTTGAGCTAGTGATATTTAGGAGAAAATCCTTGAGAACGCTTTGCATTGTTTGGAATATATAAAAAAAAAAAATAGCTTCAGTGTTTGGCATCAATACCTGTGCATTCAGTCATAAATACTCTCTGTAGAGAAAAAAATACATCAAAACCCTCCTCTAATGACTTCAGTTTTACAGTTATTCTAGAATGAGTGAGATGCTACGAGTTATTTATGATTACTATCGTTATTATCCTATTGTTATATCATATTATTCCTAGCAATGTTAGTAGTATCATGAGGTGGTGTTTTGGTTAGGTTACAACTCCAACTGTTAAGAGAAATATGAAACCAACAGCAAACCTATCCAAAAACATTAACTCTTCACACAATTACCACTGATTACACAACAAATGCTCAAGATAAAAATCCTTGGCAACAGTTCCAATGCATTGTTATGTTATTACGATGTATTATGTGATCAATTGATAATTTGGGGACAAGTTTGCTAAAAAGTTAGTTAAATCTGGCACTACTACTTTGGGCATGTTTTCAAAAAAAATAAATGATTAATAAGTAAATAAATAATTATTTTTTAAATCTATTCTTTTATAGGAAGAGTTATGATTTTTTTTCCGATAGCTTAGGTCAGGAGTTCTCAACTCTGGCCCTCGAGGTCCATTTTCCTGCAGAGTTTAGCTCCAACCCTAATCAAACACACCTGAACAAGCTAATCAAGCTCTTCATCATTACTAGAAAGTTAAAGGCAGGTGAGTTTGACCAAGGTTGGAGGTAAACTCTGCAGGAAAGTGGACCTCTAGGGCCAGAGTTGAGAACCTCTGGCTTAGGTAAACATGTACTTTATGTATCTGAACTTGACTTGAATATTTCTCTCAGATGATGTCAGGGCTGAACGTATTCTGGTCTCTGAGATGCAGCAGGCGTGCGGGCGATCGCACACGCAGCGTGTTCATGAGAGGCGAGCCCTCCATCCTCTGGGTGATGTAGTTCCTGAAGGAGTTTTTTACCTCTGCGGGTTTCCCGACGCCCACCACGATCAGTTTGCCATCATTGAGTCCCACCAGCACATGAGATTGCTCCTTGGTCACAGACACGCACCGGATGGGCACCCGCATCGCCATCGGCGAAACGCACAAAGCCAAACTGCCACGGTAAACGGGAGAGAGGATGTGTTATGATCAAGTTCAAGAAAAAAAACTATTGCACTTGCTTACAATCCAAACAGTAACAAAACAGTTTCAGGTCCCCATTTGCTTCCATTTTTTTTGTTTCATTTATTAACACTCTTTAAAATATCTTCTTTTGTGTTCAGCAGATGAAAGATAGTCATATAGCTTTGATGGTGAGTAAATGATGACAGTGTCCAATTTTGGGTGAACTATACCTTTAATTGAGTGCTAAAGTCTCATTAAGTTTCCATATATGGGAACAGATTTAATGCTAACTTTAACTCTACTAAAAATCAGCATATTCAAATGATTTCTGAAGGATAATTTGAAAATGAAGACTGAAGTAATGATGCTGAAAATTCAGTTTTGATCACAGGAATAAATTACAATTTGAAAATATATTAGAATATAAAACAGTTATTTAAAATTGTAAAATTGTAAGTGATTTTACTATATTTTTGAGCACATAAATGCAGCTTTGGTGAGCATGAGAGACTATACATAACTATAGATAGACAGAACGATAGTTAGAATGAACAACTGAACGATAGATAGAACGATAGAACTATAGATAAATAGAATGATAGAAAGAATGATAGAACGAATGACAGAATGATAGAATGACAGATAGAACGAATGATAAATGATAGATAGAACGAATGAACAATTCATAGGTAGAGAAACAGATAGATAGATAGATACAGATAGACAGATAGATAGACAGATAGCAAACGAATGAACAAATGAACTATAGAACAATAGATAGAACAACAGAAAGAACAAACAATGGATAGAAGGAACAAACAATGGATAGAACGAATGAACTAATGAACGATAGAATGATAAAAAGAACGATAGAACAATAGATAGACAGAACGATAGATAGAACGATAGAACAATAGATAGAACGATAGATATAACGATAGATATAACGATAGATAGAACGATAGACAGAACGATAGACAGAACGATAGACAGAACGATAGATAGAACGATAGATAGAACGATAGATAGAACGATATAACGATAGATAGAACGATAGAACGATATAACGATAGAACGATATAACGATAGATAGAACAATAGAACGATAGAAAGATAGAACGATATAACGATAGATATAACGATAGATATAACGATATAACGATAGATAGAACGATAGATATAACGATAGATAGAACGATAGATAGATATAACGATAGATATAACGATAGATATAACGATAGATATAACGATAGATAGAACGATAGACAGAACGATAGACAGAACGATAGATAGAACGATAGAACGATAGATATAACGATAGATAGAACGATAGACAGAACGATAGACAGAACGATAGATAGAACGATAGAACGATAGATAGAACGATAGATAGAACGATAGATAGAACGATAGATAGAACGATATAACGATAGATAGAACGATAGAACGATATAACGATAGAACGATATAACGATAGATAGAACAATAGAACGATAGAAAGATAGAACGATATAACGATAGATATAACGATAGATATAACGATAGATATAACGATATAACGATAGATAGAACGATAGATATAACGATAGATATAACGATAGATAGAACGATAGATAGAACGATAGATATAACGATAGATAGAACGATAGATAGAACGATAGAATGATAGAACGATAGAACGATATAACGATAGATAGAACGATAGATAGAACGATAGATATAACGATAGATAGAACGATAGATATAACGATAGATATAACGATAGATAGAACGATAGATATAACGATAGATATAACGATAGATATAACGATAGATATAACGATAGATATAACGATAGATAGAACGATATAACAGATAGATAGTTAGACAGACAGACAGACAGACAGACAGACAGATAGATAGCATCCTTCAATGCAAACACTTTATCATTCGCAAGGCAGACATTGTCATAATAACACTCCAGAGTCATTACTTTCTTCTTGTTTTAGAAAGCTGATGCATGATGTAACATGAAAAAGCAGCAGATTATGGTTTACCTGTACAGATCTCTGACAGACAGGAACCCCTGTTCGCTGCCAATGATGACATGTTCTCCTGAAACACACATGTCTGTCACCTGCTCCTTCAGAGGAGCGCTACACAGGTGTTTCCCATTCACAGAGTACAGGTGCAGGGCGTTCTTATCCTGAACACACACAAAAGGGGAATCAGTTTACATGGGCACAGAAATGTGTGTGGAGAAGGGGAACTGGGTGTGTTTGATACCTTCAGTGTGGCTTTGCTCTCTACACAGGTGTGCACCACTAGATGTCCCTCCCAGGACACAGCCAGGTGCATGATGGACATGGGCAGAGAGCTCTCACACGGCGGCCTCAGACAGCGCATGTACTGACCCCGCCGAACAGTGTGAATGATCACCGTCCCATCCTGTGACACACACAAACTGCTCTTTACATTTTTGTATGACCTTCTACTCCCTGATAAAGTTACAGTTCAAACATCTTCCACTTCCAGAACAAAAATGTACAGATAATTTACTCACCCCCTTGTCATCCAAAATGTGTATGTCTTTCTTTCTTCAGTCATAAAGAAATTATGTTTTTCGAGGAAAACATTTCTATGATGCCCCCCGATTTTGAACTTCAAAAATGCAGAATAAATGCAGCTTTAAAGCGCTCTAAACAATCCCAGATGAGGAAGAAGGGTCTTATCACTTATGTTTTTTTTTTAAATTACAATTTATAGACTTTTTAAGCTCAATTGCTCTTCTTGTCTAGCTCTAAGTATTCTAGTTCAAGACAGTGAGGGTATGTCAAAAAAACTCCCATCTCATTTTTTTCTCCAACTTCAAAATTGTCCTACCTCACTGCAGAAGTACAGTCCCAGTTTTTACAAAGTGAACATGCAAAGAAGATCAAACGGCCTTTACAAAAAAAGGTAAAACTGATGATTTTGAAGTTGGAGAAGAAAATAAGATGGGAGTTTTCAACCTACACTAACTGTCTTGAACAGGAATACACAGAGTTTACACAGAGCTAGACAAGACAAACCTTTAAGGTAAAAAGTATATAAATATATTTTTAAAGAAAATAACCCATCATTTCGCTAGATAAGACCCTTCTTCCTCGTCTGGGATTGTTCAGAGTCCTTTGAAGCTGCATTTAAACTGCATTTTGGAAGTTCAAACTTGGGGACACCATTGAAGTCCACTATATGGAGAGAAATCCTGAAATGTTTTCCTCAAACAACAATTTCTTTCTGACTGAAGAGACACATGAACATCTTGGATGACAAGGGAGTGAGTAAATTATCTGTACATTTTTGTTCTGGAAGTGAACTTAACCTTTAAGTATTTGTTTTGTATTATGATCGGCTGAGCCTTTCTCATTAGAAATGAGGCACAATGCCAGTGTCAATTGCTGAATACTAAACAGGAGTGAGCAGTACACATTGTTTTTGAGTGATTCTGTGAGAGATGATTCTCACCCGTGATCCAGAGACTGCCATGTCCAATTCTGTACTGATAGACACACTCACAACTTCATCTGTGTGTCCGTACAACACCTGCACCGGCTTATGGGACAGACCCACCGGAGCTCCTCCCTACAAAAACAGAATAAGTTAAGCTTACTTCCAAACACTGCAGAAGAAATACAAACCTCTTCTTTATATAATTCCAGAATAAAAACGTTTCTTCATTATATTATGTAACACAAGTGAAGAAGTATTTTCCAAAAGAGCATTACCAATCACATTTGCATTACATTTAGCAGACACTTTTATCCAAAGCGACTTACAAATTAAGACAATAGAAGCAATCAAAAACAACAAAAGACCAATAATATGAAAATTCTTGGTTACTGTAATTCACAATACATAGCAAGTGTTTTTTTTTAATTTAATACAAATAAATATAAAGAAAACAAGCCAAAAGAACAGAAAAAAATATAGAGAATGCCAGTGTTAGGGGGTTATTTTTTATTAATAAATATAAAGAAAACAAGTTGAAAAAATAGAAAAAGAATAGAGAACACTAGTGTTAGAGGATTTTTTTTAAAAATAAATATAAAGAAAACAATCCGAAAGAATAGAAAAAGTATAGAGAATTCTAATGTTAAAGGTTTCTTTTTTAAATAAATAAATATAAAGAAAAAGCCAAAATAATAGAAAAAGAATAGAGAACGCTAGTGTTAAGAGTTTTTTTTTAATAAATATAAAGAAAACAAGCTGAAAGAATAGAAAAAGTATAAAGAATGCTAGTGTTAGAGGATTTTTTTTATAAATATAAAGAAAACAAGCCAAAAGAATAGAAAAAGACTAGAAAATGCTAGTGTTAGAGGGTTATTTTTCTAATAAAAAAAAAAAAAAAAACAAGTCAAAAGAATAGAAAAAGTGTAGAGAATGCTAGTGTTAGAGTAGGGCTGGGCGATTAATCGAAAAATAATCGAAATCGACATTCAGAACCTATAATCGTTAAAATTTTTCCAGGAAGATTATTTCAATTACTTTCCCTTTAAAAAACACAAGCGCTCCGTTACGTTATTCCGCCGACATGTCGATGGAGAGCTTAAACAGTATTTATACAGTAAAAAGTATTTACAGGATATACAAGGGTAATTTTATTTAGAGGAGATACTGCTTATTTTCTACTTTTAATATGAAAAACATTGAAAATTATTTATTTTGTTTCCAATAGTGCAAGTTATTTATTTTCACTAATTTAAGAAAAATGTGACTTTTCGTTTTAAGCAATGCTTGCTTTAATTTCAGTTGTTCAACACTGATGTTCAATTAATAATCATAGATCAATTTCAATTATTTCAATTATTTTAAAATCAAGTAATGCACCCTTCATCCAAAAATCTCTCGCTTGTAATATGTGAACATATTTACTGTACAAAACTTGTCAGTGAACTATGAGGGCAAAAAAATAATTATTATATAAATATAATTAAATATAATTTTATTAATAAATAAAATAATCGTTCATTAATCGTAATCGGGTTAAAATGTTCAATTAATCGAGATTTTGATTCTAAGCCAAATTGCCCAGCCCTATGTTAGAGGGTTCTTTTTTAAAATAAATAAATATAAAAAAACAAGTCAAAAGAATAGAGAATGCAAGTGTTATAGGGTCATTTTTAAAAAAGAAAAAGAAAACAAGCATAATTTATTATTTTCTAATTTATAATTATAATATAATTTTAAATATTCAAATTAATTTTTCTTAATGCTAATTAATGAGTCACATCCATTCAAAAATCTGGGTCAGTAAGATGCACTAAATTGTCTAAAATTTACATTCATGTTACTAAACAGTTCCATTTCAAATGCTGTTCTTTTCAACTTTGAATTAATCAACAAATCCTGAACTATATGAATTATATTTTCTACAAAACTATGTTTTTTCTCTTCAGCAGCAGAATGCTTTCTAAAGGATCATATGGCATTAAAGACAGGGGTAATGATGCTGAAAATTTAGCTTTGCATCACAGGAATAAATTACATTTTGAAAGATACTAACATAGAAAACAACTGTTTTAAATTCTAATATTATTTCACAATTTTACTGCTTTTACTGAATTAAATAATTGCAGCCTTGGTGAGAAAAAGAGACTTATTTCAAAAACATAAAAAAACCTTACCGAACCCAAACTTTTACAATAAAGTCATGACTGCGAATAAAAATGTACTTCATATTTAAGAATAAACCACTTAAGACAGGAATAATGATGCTGAAAATTCTGTGTTGCGTCACAGGAATAAATTACTTTTTATTAGATACTGACCAAAAAAAAACAGCTGTTTTAAATTATAATATTATTTCACAATTTTACTGCTTTTACAATACTAAATAAATGCAGCCTTGGTGAGAAAAAGATATTTCTTTCTAAAACATAAAAAAAAAACTTACCGAACCCAAACTTTTGAACAGCAGTGTATCATTATATAGAATAAAGTCATGACTGCGAATGAAAATGTACTTCATATTTAAGAATAAACCACTTAAGACAGGAATAATGATGCTGAAAATTCTGTGTTGCATCACAGGAATAAATTACTTTTTATTAGATACTGACCAAAAAAAACAGCTGTTTTAAATTATAATATTATTTCACAATTTTACTGCTTTTACAATACTAAATAAATGCAGCCTTGGTGAGAAAAAGATATTTCTTTCTAAAACATAAAAAAAAAACCTTACCGAACCCAAACTTTTGAACAGCAGTGTATCATTATATAGAATAAAGTCATGACTGCGAATGAAAATGTACTTCATATTTAAGAATAAACCACTTAAGACAGGAATAATGAAGCTGAAAATTCTGTGTTGCATCACAGGAATAAATTACATTTTAAAAGATACTGACATAGAAAACAGCTGTTTTAAATTAGAATATTATTTCACAATTTTACTGCTTTTACAATACTAAATAAATGCAGCCTTGGTGAGAAAAAGATATTTCTTTCCAAAACATAAAAAAAAAACCTTACCGAACTCAAACTTTTGAACAGCAGTGTATCAATATATAGAATAAAGTCATGATTGCGACATGAAAATGTACTTCATATTTAAAGGATAACCAATTAAAGCAAGTCATTTGAAGACAACCAATCAGAACATACCTGCTGTAGCACTTGCCACACCATACAGGTTGTGTCTCTAGAGCCAGAGATCAGGTGAATCCCAAAGTGATCTGTGGCCAGACATGTTACGATGTCTGCCGAGACAAAAAAAAAAAAAAAAAAAAAAAGACACAAATTAATTATAGTACAGTTATAGAACATAGAGTACAGTACATACTGGACGTGCCTATTCATGAGAAAGAAAGAAAATAAGAAAAAAAAAGAAAAGCCGCAGAGGAAAGGCATGAGAATCAGCTTCCTTTACCCATGTGGCGAATATGCTGCCCCACTGTTTTGCCCTTGACGAGTGACGTTACTCTCAGGCTGTTGTCCCAGTGGCCTCCACTGAAGAGCAACTTCCCGTCATGAGACACAACAAAAAGGTGAGCAGTGACTTCCACCCCTGGAGAGAACGGCCCTGCTAGAAACCTCTGAGTCCTACAGAGAGAGAAAGAGTGTGTTGGTTATGTTAAAGGCAGCTACCAACAGAATATTAGGATGTTAACCGTCAGAGAGACTTACTTTACACCTGCTACGGTGGGGTCTTTGATGAAGGTGAAATAGTTGGAAATGTTCTTGTCGTAGGGCAGCCAGCCGTGAGTTCCCATCAAGCAGTTCTGGCTCAGAGTTACCTTTATAAACCAAAAACACATTGTTTATGAGGGTATCGTAACAGCTAGAAACTTAAGAGGGCATTAAAGACAATGTAGAATGGCTTTTGTAATGCATTTATTAGTAATTTATGAATTATTCACATTCACGCTATTATTGTATAAATGAACTTTTTGAAACTATTTTATTTATTTTAAAGTTATATAAACATTTTTATTTTATATAATTTTATATTTATATATTTTATTTACACTGTGTACTTACAAATTATGCACAATAAGACAAGTGACAAAAAAAAAGAAAAAACTAGTTAGGGCGATCAGAATTTACCACTTTTTCCACTTGGCTATAAAATAAATTCATTCTTATATAAAAAAAAAAAAGTATTTATTTATTACACATTATTAAACATTACTTAATATTTTCAATTAGTTTTTATATTTTTAGTTTTTAGAATTGATAAAATATATATATAGATAATATGTGCATATTTCTGATTCTAATTCATTTTTATTTCAGTTTTAGTACTTCAATTTATTTTATTTCAGTAATTTGTCAAGGCAACATCTTATTTGTATTGTTTTATTGGTTTTTAAAAATATATTTAAAATAATATACACATATTTCAATTTAGAATTATTTAAGTTTTAATCATTTTAGTACTTCAATTTATTTCATTTCAGCAACATTTTTTATTTTTATTGCTTTTATAAGATTTCATTGAACATTTATAGTCAGAACTATTTTATTTATTTTAAAGTTAAATAAATATTATTATTTTAGATCATTTTATATTGTTATTTTTTACACTGCGCACTTACTAATTGTGCACAATAAGACCAGTGAAAAAAAAAAACTTGTTAGGGTGATCAGAATTTACCATGTATCATGCTTATAAAAATATTTAAAAAAAAATATTTTTATTATTTATTTATTACACATTATTCATTTAATATTTTGAATTAGCTTTATAATTTCAGTTTTTAATATTGATTTCAGTTGTATTCATTTTGTTAAGGTTTTTAAAATATATTTAAAAATACATATATAAATAATATATACATATTTCTATTTAGAATTATTTTTATCAATTTATTTTAATTTCAGTCATTTTCCAAAGCAACAAGTTTTTCCTAGTATTTCCATCTAATATTTATATTTTATTTTTACATAAAAAATAAGAAAAAACGTAATAAAACCACGTATTGTGCTCATAAGAAAAAATATTAATTTATTTATTCATTTTACTTATTAATTATTAAAATATTTATTTTTAAAAAATGATTTCAAATTTGTATAATGTATTACAATATGGACAGGGACATTAAAAAAAAATGATCAGGACCCCAATACTATCATAATCATTTATGACATGGCTGCTTCTTTAAAAAAAAAATTTAAACTGAAATTTATTTATTAATTTAAATTTATCTTTTTTTTTTTTTTTTCAATTATTATATCAAATTAATTTCAATGTACAATGTAATTATATTATCAATCAATGCACACTAATTGATTGTGCACACCAGACCAGGTTCATTAATAAAAATAAAAAACTATTCTGATGTCAAGTGTCCTTAACCTGTCTGTAACTAATCAAACCCAGACTTACCAGAGTATCTGGACTCCCCTGTGAGATAAATGAATGTGATTGGTTCTTAGGGACAACGGCTTTAACCAGCGGCACATTATCACTGATGCCCTAAAATACAGAGAGGAAACTCCATCAGTCCACATCTGTCACAACATCTGTACAAACACATAAACTAGAGCTAATGCACTCACCTCAATGAAGAAGGATTTGAGTTCAGTGAGGTGCTCGAATATGTTGAGAGGACAGGAGTCCACACGAGATCTCCTCTTCTCCAGCTCCTCCAGAGAGAGACGTACGGGATGGGGCTCCTAAACACACATTAACACACAAAATCTTATCAAATAACACATACTCGGTCATGTTTATGTCATCTTATGATCTTTATTTGAGCTTCTTATTACCTTCAGTAACTGGCATGGTGTCTGTCCAAAATTACTGATCATGCCTTCTAGAGCCTTCCTCTCCTTCTCATCTGTGATGGCGTCCAGATCAACAGCCCCTAAAACAACCACAGACCGTTTCATTTTGCTGCATTTAAATGAACATAAACACTATTTGCACTATAAACGCAATCATAACGTTATTATGGGAAAATAAACTCAACAGGGTGAAAAGACTGACTGAGATCTTGTTTTATTACCAAATAAATAAATACTAGGCATAAAATACTGTAATGGTTTTGAACTTTCATTACATGAGAACTTAAAACAGTTGTTTTAGTATTATTATAATATTTTTTCAATATTTTACAGTTTGATTTTTATATTTTCACTTTATATTTTATTTTCATTTTTTTTGTTTGAGTTTAAGTAATTTGACACAGATTTAGGATATTTTTTCTATTCAGCTTTATTTTATTTTAGACTTTAGTACTACTTTAGTACTGCCAATAAATTTTTTTTTCTTTTATTTCAGCTTTATTTCATTTAACAAATATTTTGTTTAGAATCCGCTAATCATTTTAGTTTAAATATTTATTTTATTTATGTTAATATTATTATTATTTATAACATTATTATGTGTACTAAAAGAAATAATTTTAGTTTATAATAAAAACACTAGTTTACAGGACATTATACTACAATATTTAACAACTGAAATAAATGTTTTTATTTTATTTCAGATTTAGATTTAGTAACTTTAGTACAACTTCAGTACTGACAAAGCATCATTTTCTTTTTTTTAAGTTTTCATTTTGAATTTAAGATATAGGTTATTTCAGCTTTATTTCAATTAACAAATAATGTGTTTATAATTTATGTTAAGAATTTTAGTTTACAGTAAAAACACTAGTTTAAAGTGCATTATACCACAATATGTACCTACTCAAACAGATTTGATTTGATTTTAGATTAAGTTTTAGTGACTTTAATACAACTTCAGTACGGACAAAGCAACATTTTAAATTTTCTTTTATTTTAAGTGTGGATTTTTCATTTTATATACATTTTATTTCAGCTTTATTTCATTTAACAATGTGTTTATAAATTTGTTACATTTTTAAAATTTCCTTTTTTTAAGTTTGCTTCTTATTTAATATATATTTTATTTCAACTTTATTTCAAACAAAAAATAATGTGTTTAGAATTAGTTAATCATTTTAGTTTAAATGGCACTACATAGAAATTTTTACTTATTAAAATAAACGGTTGTTATTATATTTAAGATTTACTTTAGGTAACTTTAAAACAACTTCAGTACTGCTAAAGAAATATTTCAAATTTTCTCTTTTTGTGTTAACTAATATTTTGTTAACAAAACAGATCTACAAAGTAAAACTTTAAATGTTAGAGGTCTAGCGCAACAATATTTGTTAACAAATGTTATTCAATTATTTGTGAAGTGGCACAGTTTGAAGATCTAGCACAGTAACTGTTGTATTAGTACTTTATTACAATAGATGGATCAATGCAACAACTAAAAAAACAATAGTTTACTGTACATTGTTTAAACATTTTAATAAGCTGTATTAGTAATAAAATTAACTCTTTGTAAAACTCTGTCATACAAAATCTAATTAATGTTGCTCAAGTTTGTTTAGTTGTATGTAGGACTTCATACCTTCATATGTGCAGTAGTAGAAGACATTAAGGGCCTCCACTGCATCCGGGCCCCTCTGTTTATAGCCGAATATCAGATCGATCCATTCATGCAGATGGGCCGACACATACTCCGACTCCTGAACACAGACACACATCATCTACATCAACAAAATGGTCCCACGATATGCTTTCAAACCAGTATTTCTCTAAGGATAGACCTGCGGCCATCAATCATTATGAGAGGAATCTGCCAGAAGGAGACTGGGAAAGACTTTATTGTCGTTCTAGTTTAGTAAACTTTCACAAAACCATTTCTCACAGCTTCAGGCTTTAATAGGACAGAAGTGGCAAAGGAATTGAGAAGAACAGAAACAGATACTAAGAGCGGGCCGCATTCAATTACACATCCCTCCCCGGAGGCTCTCTATTGAGGTTAGTGGAGAAGAGCTGTGATGAGGTCAGCAGAAACAGGCTCACCAGGGCTTTGCGGTGCTTGTAGATGAAATCCTCGGGGGATTTGGCCCATTTAGGCAGGATGACATCATTTACCCTCTCTTTAGAGATCTGCAAGCGACCCAGGTCAAATCCTAAAACAATTAGAGTGAGAATGAGAGTGGAAGAGAAATGAGATGCTTTTGAAGCGTTTGAAACACTGGTTAAACTATTTATTTCTACATTCAATTTTGTAAATATTGCCCGTTTAATGTCATGAATGTACCTGCAAAGTTTCGATACAGAATTTGGAAAGGATTTATAAATTCGTACAACTTTTGTGTTGGGTCGCATTGACTCCATCATTGGTTTCCATGCAATTTGGCAAAAATCAACACTTTGAAAAACAAACAAACAAAAACTAAACAAAATATGAAATACTCAAAACTCAAAGGGGAGACGCTGCAGGCAAAAACTTTTTTTTTTTTTTTTTTCATGCACCTGTCAAGTTTGAGATTTTGGACTTTTTGGTGCTTCATAAAGTGTTCTTTCAGACTAGTGGAACGAAAACACCCAAAAGATACTGTTAGGTGTTTTCTTTTATAGCACTTCATCTATTTGTGCCAATAGATTTCAATTACAATACATATTTTTAAAGGCCGTTTTCAATGTGCAAATAATGACTGCAAAAAATAAATAAATAATTTTTTTAGATTTTTATGTGGGTCAAATCAACCCCTAACACAATAGAAATAAAAAGGGATTATTTCGGTTTCACATATTTTATATTTTTTAGTCCCTTTACAAAAGAGCTTTTCTGTTTTTAACATGAAGCCCACAACACAAAACGTTTACCCAGTTTTTAACACAAAAAAAAACCTATTTCAGCTTAATTGGCAATAATAGCTCAATCAGACTTTAATTCACTCTGCTGATTCTGCTCACCGTTCTGGTTCTCCAAGAACTCTGGGAAGTAAAAGAATTCTGGGATTAGCTCTTTGACATCGTTGGGATTGTCCATGAGGGTTTGCCAGGTAGCAGGAATGGAGTGAAACTGACGGTCAGCACAGTCAAACCTGCCACAGACAGATAAACCAACAACAGACCAACTTTAATCTTATAATGAAAACAGATTATATGAAGATGTGGCAACCCTTTAAAAAAAAATACCATGTGACCCTGGACCACAAAACCAGTCATAAGGGTTAATTTTATAAAATTGAGATTTATACATCATCTGAAAGCTGAATACATTTCTATTGATGTATGAGACAATATTTGGCCGAGATACAACTATTTGAAAATGTAAAATCTAAGGGTGCAAAAAAAAAAAAAAAAAAAAAATCTAAATGTTAAGACAATCGCCTAAAATACTGTGAAAATCACCTTTAAAGTTATCCAAATGAAGTTCTTAGCATGTATTACTAATCAAAAATTAAGTTTTGATATGTTTACAATAGGAAATTTACTAAATATCTGCGTGGAACATAATCTTCACTTAATATCCTCATGATTTTTGGCATAAAAGAAAAATAATATCGAACCATAAAATGTATTTTCGGCTATTGCTACAAACAGACCCGTGCTACGTAAGATTGGTTTTATGGTCCAGGGTCACATATAATTGAAAGAAAAAAATGCTACTAAAGATCTTGGAATATGATGCCTTTATGTAACCTCCAGTAACCTTTTTTTCTTCAGAGCTTTACAAAATAAAAACAATTGTGAGCTGGTTGATAAAAAGACACAAGAGAAAGGGAGGAAAGACAGTAAGAGAGAACAATAAAGGCAAAAAGATGTAAATCTAGGCAAGCATTACCTTCCACTCTGCAACTGGATGTGCAGGGATGTGAAGGGTTCGACTCTAATGAGGTAATGCATGACTCCAGCGGCGTTAGAGTAGTGTGTGCCGTAGTGGAAACGGTCTATGGTGCCTGTGGGGTCTTCAAAACTCTCATATCTGCAGATTAAAAACCATTTTCAGTCAACCACATTTACACACATCAGCTGCAATCACTGCCACCACAAAAATCAACTCAAACTTTCAAAACATTTGCTCTGTTCCAAAATCTAGTGAACTGCTTCACTGTCTAAACAGAAAGTTGCCTTCTTAAATTAGAAAAAAAAAAGTTGACAACAAACTAAAACTTAGTACCATGATAATGCATACAATTACTTAACCTTAAATTACAAACAAAAATATAAAATTGAAACCTGAAAATACAAAAAAAGCTAATCCAAAATATCAAGAAATACTATAACAGCATATAAATAATAACGTAAGAGACTTCAAAGATTATTCCAATAGTCTGAAGTTAGCATGTAGCTGAACTAATGACACATACAAATGCATAGTAAATACAAATAATGTATTAATAATGTATTTTAAATTATTTAAATTACAACTTTTAATGGGCGCCACAATGCATTCTGGGATTGTAATATCTATGACAAATGCATACAGTCAACTATTTGGTAAAAATGTTGCCTAGGTAGGTATCTCACTAGGGTTTGAAAAAAGTGTTGTTACTGTTAACTAAACTAACTGATCAAAAAATAATAATAAGACTTACAGTAAATTAACAGCAAGTTCAAAATATTAATTAATACTATAATAGTTTATAACTAGTGCTAAAAAAAAAAACTTTTGTTTTATTTGTCAAACCGGGCAGCTTGTAGTGAACACTGAGGCTTTAGTATATATAATCCTGGACCACAAAAGTAACAAGGGTCATTTTTTTGAAATTGAGATTTATACATCATCTGAATTAATACGCTTTCCATTGTTTCCAAGTATGGTTTGTTAGGATAGGACAATATTTGGCCTAGATACAACTTTTTGAAAATCTAGAATCTGAGGGTGCAAAAACCCTCACCTATCACCTATTAAGTTGTGCAAATTAAGTTCTTAGCAATGCATATTACTAATCAAAAATGAAGTTTTCATATATGTGACCCTGGACCACAAAACCAGTCATAAGGTTAAATTTGACAAAACTGAGATTTATACATCATATATCAATAAATAAGCTTTCTATTGATGTATGGTTTGTTAGGATAGGACAATATTTGGCTGAGATACATCTATTTGAAATCAGAAATCTGAGGATGCAAAAAAATCAAAAAGACTGAGAAAATCACCTTTAAAGTTGTCCAAATTAGGTTCTGAACAATGCATATTACAAATCAAAAATTACATTTTGATATGTTTACAGTAGGAATTTTACAAAAAATCTTCATGGAACATGAACTTTACTTAATTTCTCAATGATTTTTGGCATAAAAGAAAAATCAAAAATTTTGACCCATGCAATGTATTTTTGGCTATTGCTACAAACATACCCCAGCGACTTAAGACTGGTTTTGTGGTCCAGAGTCACATATGTACAGTAGAAAAATTACAAATTATTTTCATGGAACATGATGTTTACTTAATATCCTAAAGATTTGTATCCAAAAAAAATTTTTTTTTGATAATTTAGACCCATACAATGTTTTGTTAGCTATTGCTACAAATACACCTGTGCAACTTAATACTGGTTTTGTGGTCCAGGGTCACATTTACGATCTGTTAGGAATGAGAGAACAAGACAGAGGCAGAAACACACTTCTCTCTGACGGCTTTGGCGTTCCTCTCGTTCAGCACGGCCACAGGTTTGGAGAGATCTCTGAACACCCGCGGATCGGACAGATCCAGCTCCTCTGACGTATAATCCGACAGGATCCACGGGAACTAAAAACACCAGAGAAATTCACATAAGATCATTGAGGAAGCGAATGAGCACTGATGTGTGGCCACGCTGCAGTTCAAACAGAATCCAAAGTGGCAGAGTAAATGTCACTCACCACAGGATACTGAGACAGATCATTATACGTCCGTCCTGCTATGGTGTTCAACTGCATCAGGTAGTCAAAGTTTGAGATCTCCCTGTTCACCCATTTCTGATGATAGAGAGAAAGAAATCAGCTCTAAACCTTCAGTGATGTACTATATGAAACACTTAAACAGAGATGCTTCATGTGTGCAGTGACCTGTGTGAGTCCAGAGGCTTTGAGCAGCTCCTGCGGCGAGTGAGTGGCATGCATAGACAGAGAACGCAGCAGCAGCATCCGACTGTACACTTTATTACGCACCTGTCAATCAAACCCACAAACAAGTTTGCATGTGATATTACATTCACATAGGAAAGAGAGAAAGAAGATAAGAAATGCTGAAGATTCCTGACCTCCTTCTTGAAGTTTAGGAAGTAGTTGGTCTGGTCGATGAGAAAGATCTCTAGAGCCGAGCGGCGGAGGTTGTACCTGCGCAAGTGAATCTCTCTGATCTGAGACAGAGGCCATTTAAAGTCCTGACCTACACCTGAAAATGAACACCACCTGTATTATTGCTATTCTCAATATATGGTATTCATTTCATTCATTCAAATTTCACTGTACCAGTTTCTCCTCACCTTCCTCTTTCTCTGCACTACTGTCATAGAAGTAGATGTGTTGTGTGGTGAGCTCCAGACGACCTGGATAAACGTCAACCACCGTGACCAGCTCACAGTCCTCTGATATCACCAATTTCTCCTTCTGACCGGCCTCTTCAGAATCAGCCCTTAGAAAACAACATGCACAATAATGTTTTAAAGAAATTAAATTGATCAAAAGTGGCAGCAAAAACATTTATAGAAAATTATAATGAAAAAAAAACAAGGTAACATGTTAACGTCAACATGTAAACAAACTAACCCGTTTGACAGCAATAAAGGCCTTTATATGCAAAGAAAAAAGGGGTAAATCATTTTATCAAAGGATTTGTTCACTTCCAGAACAAAAATCTATAGATAATTTACTCACCCAGTCTTCATCCATAACAAGATGTTATTCATGTTCATGTTTTTCTTTCTTCAGTCGTAAAGAAATAGTTTTTTGAGAAAAAAAATCTGGATTTCTCTCCATATAGTGGATTTCTATGGTTTCCGCCAGTTTGAACGTCCAAAATGCAGTTTAAATTCAGCTTCAAAGGGCTCTAAATGATCCTAGCCAAGGGGTTATTTCTTTTTTTTAAATTACAATTTATATACTTTTTAACCTCAAATGCTCATCTAGCTCTGTATTCCGGTTCAATACAGTTAGGGTGTGGTGAAAAACTCCCATGTCATTTTCTTCTCCAACTTAAAATCATCAAACATCGCTGCAAAAACACCAGCCCAGTGTTTGCAAAATGAACGTGCAAAGAAGATCAAATGCCCTTTACAAAAAAAGGTAAAACAGCGATGTGGGACGATTTTGAAGCTGGAGGTGAAAATGAGATGGGAGTTTTTCGACATACCCTAACTATCTTGAACCAGAGTGCACAGAGTACGCATGCACATCGCGGAGATAGACAAGATGAGCATTCGTGGTTGAAAAGTGTAGAAATATCAATTTATTTAAGAAAATAACAAATGGTTATGCTAGGTAAGACCCTTTTTCTTTGGCTAGGATCATTTAGAGCCCTTTGAAGCTGCATTTAAACTGCATTTTGGAAGTTCAAACTCATGGGCACCATAGAAGTCCACTATATGGGGAGACACCCTGAAATGTGACCCTGGACCACAAAACCAGTCATAAGGTTAAATTTTACAAAACTGAGATGTATACATCACATGAAAGCTCAATAAACAAGCTTTCTATTGGTATATGGCTTGTTAAGATACGACAATATTTGGCTGAGATACAGCTTTTTGAAAATCTGGAATCTGAGGGTGCAAAAAAATCTAAATACTGAGAAAATCACCTTTAAAGTTGTCCAAATTAAGTTCTTAACATTGCATATTACTAATCAAAAATTACATTTTGATATATTTATAGTAGGAATTTTACAAAAAATCTTCATGGAACATGATCTTTACTTAATTTCCTAATGATTTTTGGCATAAAAGAAAAATCAATAATTTTGACCCATACCATGTATTTTTGGCTATTGCTACAAATATACCCCAGCGACTTAAGACTGGTTTTGTGGTCCAGGGTCACAAATATTTTCTTCATAAAACAATTTCTTTACGACTGATCTTGAATGACAGGGGGGTGAGTAAATTATCTGTAATTTTTTGTTCGGGATGTGAACTTATCCTTCAACTAAAATCTAATCTTTAACAGATAAAAGAACACCCAAAGCATTTATCCGAAGTATTTCAAATAGATAACACATTCAGTTATTGAGTAAAGATGTTTTTTGTATTGAGCTCCAATGATTGGCTACTGCTCCTGTCCCTCTAAACCAAAACTCACTGATTGGCTGATGCAGGGTCCTCCTCCAGAAGTTCCAGGATGTCATCCTCCAGATCACTGACCTTCACCTGTTTCACCGCCTCTAACAACAGTGACTCAGCGTTTACCTGCTGGTGCTGCACACCTGAAGTAACACACAAAACCAATTATTTCCTAAAATGCACATCACATGATTCATAAAGGTTCCAGGTGACTGTTTTATGTGTGTATGTCTTACCCAGGTTATCTCTCAAGGCACTGGCTTCTCTATGGGGGTCAAAGGTGTAATTCCGCACCAGTTTGAGTCGCATACGGGAGTAGTTTTCAGCGCTAGAGAGCTTCCAGTGTATTTCTTTCTGCTGCCTGGCAAACACACACATAACCAACAGATTTTAATTTATGTTACATCCTGGCAAAAACACATGTAGTTTCATTATATCTGATTTACAGATAAAAAAAAAAAGTCATATAAATGCATACATCTCTATGCTTTTATTATAGAAGTCAGAAAACCTTTAAACTTAAAGTTTACTTCCAGAACAAAAATCGACGGATAATTTAGTCACCCCCTTGTCATCCAAGATGCTCATGCCTTTCTTTCTTTTTTTTTTTCATGTCTTTCAGTCATAAAGAAATTATGTTTTTTGAGGATTTTTTGATTTTTCTTCATATAGTGCACTTCTATGGTGCGAGTTTGAACTATAAAGTAAGAGCTAGATAAGACAAGCATTTGAGGTTAAAACGTATATAAATTATAATATTTTTTTTTTTTTTTTTTTTTTAGAAATAACCAATTGTTTCACTAGATAAGACCCTTCATCCTTGGCTGGGATCATTTAAACCCTTTGAAGCTGCATTTAAACTACATTTTGGAAGTTTAAAATCGGGGGCACCATAGAAGTCTACTATATGGAGAAAAATCCTGAAAAGCTTTCCTCAAAAAAACAATTTCTTTACGACTGAAGAAAGAAAGACATGAACATCTTGGATGACAAGAGGGTGAGTAAATCTGTACATTTTTGCTCCGGAAGTGAACTTCTCTATAAACACCTCCATCTGTACTAACAGTATCCATTCCTGCTGTCAGTGACATTTACACACAGAAACAACACTCACTTTTCCACCCAGGGACCTCTTTCACAGAAGAGTCCTCTGCGCGCTGCCCTCCACTGCCTGAGGATAGCGCTGTTCTGCGTGTGGATTTGTTTCAGCATGCTGTTGTACCTCAGGTTCTCCTGACGCCCTCGACGGCTGAACGGTTCCACAAAATGCTCCTTAAAAAGGAAATGAAAATGTTTGTAAATTCTGCATTACATTTGAAGGGAAATTCTACACTGCTGTTCAAAAGTTTTTTTAATAATTTTATGTTTTTAAAGTCTCCTGTGCTCACAAAGGATTTGATAAAAATGCTGCAAAAAACATAATATTTTGAAATATTATTACAATTTCAAATATATTTTTTCTATGTAAATATATTTTAAAATGTAATTTATTTCTATGATGCAAAGCTGAATTTTCAGCATCATTTCTCCAGTCTTCAGTGTCACATGATCCTTCAGAAATCATTTTAATATGCTAATTTGCACTAATTTGAAATATTTACTATCAATGTTGAAAATAGTTGTGCTGCGTCATATTTGTGATACTTTTTTCAGGATTCTTTAAAATAAACTTCAAAAGAACCCAATTCGTTTGTAACATTATAAATGTCTCTACTGTCAATGTTGATCCATTGAATGCATCCTTGTTGAATGAAAGTATTAATTTTCTTTCAAAAAACATCTTACTGAGCCCAAACTTTTGAACAATAAGGTATGTGTGTGTAGATGTTTTTATACCTGAAAGCGTATCTTGCTCTCTCCTCTCTCTCGGTCCCTGCGGTGCAGAGTGAGCATGAACGCCTCATAACAGTCCTTCCAGTATAGAGCCATGTTCTCATGACCCTGACTGAACGTCTCAATCTCATATTGCTTCATGTAGGGGATGATCTGAAAAAACAGATACACAAAATTCAGATTTATAATCTAAAGGGTGCAATGAAGAGCAGAAACCAACCAAATGCTCTATGTGGAAATAGATAAACATATCAGTAATAGAAAAGCTGAAACAGATCCAGCTTAAAATGACAACTATCCCCATTTAGTGTATTAATACAAGTCTTACATATTTATCCAAATAGACCCTCCACTCCGGGGAGCTGCAGTACAGCTGAAAGTCCTCAAAGAAAGACGGACTTCCGTTGGTGTCGGGGAGGGAAGGGAGGTGCAGCTCCATGTATAAGAGTTTGTGGACTTTGGACAGGAGGGTACGGAGGAGAGGCACTAAAAACGAGTAGGTCTCCTCTGTCCGCTCCTCGCTCACAGAGCGCCTGAGGATTCCCTCCACGCGGCCCAGAAGATAACAGGCCTCGTCCTGAGAGTCCACAGTCTTTGTTTGCAAGATGCCATTCAGCTTGGCTGTAGCCATGGCACACACCTGCCAGAATGAGAAACAACACAACAACTCAGTTTCTTTGCTTTACAGCAGGTTTCACTTCAAAGCAGTGCGGCCTCTTTGAAGCCTCATGCACATGACGTGGATTTGACACATATGCGATTTTCTCAAAACTCTTTACGGTCATTTTATGACTTTATAACTCTACATTTATGGGGTAACTCGCCAGAACTGCACATTTTGACATTTTAATCTGCTGAAGTGCTTCTGGTGCGCTGCCTAAAGCAGCTCAGCGCATTTGTACAGCCAAACGCACAACCTTTTAAACTATACTTTACTGCACCGTTTAGGCGCCTGCAACGCAGGTATGTGTCGCCACATTCTCGGGTTATGAAGAATAAAGAAGGGGAAAATTAATCTTCCGAAATGAAGCAGTAATGTTTTCTCAGATAAAAGTTATTAGAACCATGTCTAGGAACAAGCTGGCCATCACACTGCCCTGACCTTATCAGCGCGTTTGCATCCTATTATTTGATTCGCTCTTGTCGCTTATGACAGAACTGCTAATCACGATGATCTTGTCTTCTGAAAAGATTATTTTATTCACCTATGTCAGAAACAGAGAATCTCTTTAAAAACTGTCTGTTGTTCTGCTTCTGATGAATTATTTTTATCCACGTTGGGGATAACGTCCCGCAAAACCGCTCCTACGTCCCGAGCTAAATCAAATTATTCGCGATATGTGCTTTAAAGTCATCTGACTCAAATGATTCGCCATACGCGCTTTGAAGTTGAACGTTCTGAATCGAATGATTCGCGATCCGATTGGAGCACTTCGAAACAGTGAATCTTTTTGCGACGCAGTGGTTTACTGATTCTGAGTTACCAAAAAGCTCCGTTGATACTTTGCTCACCTTCCCTATAAAATGTATTTGTTGTTTGAAATTAAATCATTACTTTTAATAGGCCTAACTTACGATGTTTTTATTAAATTGTCATCACATAATACAGCTTTCGTCGTATTAAAAACATTTCATTGGTTCTTGCCTAAAAAGACTGGTATATAATGTGTGTTGTTAACAGATTACACTAACAGTTTGGTCAACTTCTGCCTATGGAGAGAGAAAAAAAAAAAAGTTTTAAAAAGCACCCCCGCTCCCTTTGGTTTTTTCACAAATCGCACCCTGCATTTAGCCTACTTGACAATGCCGGTTTTTAGGTTTTTACATTGCGTTTATGAGTGCAAGTTTAGGGGTTTGAGATTTTTAACTTAAAATAAAAAATTTCTTTTTCAATATACTTTAAAATGTAATTTATTCTGTGATGCAAAGCTACATTTTCAGCATCATTACTCCAGTCTATTATAATCAATGTTGAAAATAGTTGTGCTGCTATATATCTTTGTTGAGACCGATTTTTTTTTAAGATTCTTTGATGAACAGAAAGTTCATTTGAAAGAGAAAACATTTGTAACATCAAACTATTTTACCGTCACTGGCCCCAAATGGTTCTGTATATCAATGCATCCCTAATACAACCTTATGACCTCTCACCTGTGGGTCCTCCTGTGCCATGAACCCGAGCAGCAGCCGTAGCCCCACCTGAGACAACTGAAGCCATTGTGTCCCAGAGGCGTACCACACCATCAGCCCGTCCATAAGAGTCACCGTCTCCTCCAAAACCTTCTCAGTCCACAGAGCAGGATTCACCAACCCCTCAGCCTGCAGGAAGTCCTGCACAATGTGCAGAAGACGCACCGCGTTCTCCGTGTGCTGCGGCAGCGTTGTGGTCGTCGCTTCTCGGTTGTCCGTTACAGCCAATTCCAACATCCTCTCCATCAGACTGTGGAGAAAGAGATAAGCAAATGCATAAACAACTAGCCGTTCAGATCAACTCTGAGGCCTCAAATTTCAGCAAGCAAAATATTTAACCATTACAATGCTGCATTTTGAGTATGTAAAATTAATTTCAGTGCATCACTAGCATTCAGCTGCAGTTCCAAAGCACACTTGAGATGCAGTCTGACCTGAGTTTGATGTGGTCGACGGGCAGCAGCAGCTCATTGGCAGTGCCCAGTTTGGTGAGGGCGGAGAACACCTGACCTCTCTCCAGCCAGGCGGTGTCATCTGACCCCTCCACCCCTCTCCACATGACACACAACACTATCTCCAGCAGCAGACGCGCCAACTCCTCCTCTGTACGCTGTGCGGCAAGACAGAGTCTCAAATCAATAAGTCACTTCAATAAGACTGACTGCATTGTGTCTGGATAATGAAGGTATTTTTGTTTGTGGAAACTATATTTTTTCCTCATTTAATCAGAAGTTTAATAAAAGTGATTATTATTATTAGTCTAAAAGGAAATAAAGGCTTTCAACACCTACTTCTCCACAATTATATTCAATGCTATACACTAGTTTTCAATAGTCTGGGTTGGAAAGACTTTTAATGTTTTTTAAAATAAGTCTCATATGCTCATCAAGGCTGCATTTATTAGATCAAAAATACAGTAAATCAGCAACACTGAGAAATTATCAGTATTGAAAGCAGTTGTGCTGCGTAATATATATATATTTTTTTTTTGGAAAAGTAGTATTTGGAAATTCAAAATTTGAAAAAGAATTTTTTTGTAACATTTTATATGTCTTTAATGTCACTTTTGAGCGATTTATTGCATACTCTCTGAATTTTTTTTTAAATAATAATAATAATAAAGAAAAAAAAAATATATATATAATAATAATAATATTGAACAGCAATGTAATTATAATATGCTAAAAGAATAAGCTGTGCATTTATTTTTTTTTACAACAAAAGCTGTGATTTTACCAGTTTTTATATTACAAAGCTTTTTATATTTATATAAAATATATTTATATATTTATGCTTTAAATATTTATATTTTAAATATAAAATATATTTTAGCTAATTATAAATTATACTTTATAGTCACTTAAAGGGATAGTTCATCCAAAAATGAAAATTCTTTCATTAATTACCCTCATGTTGTAACCCATTTGACTTTTGTTTATCTTCAGAACAAATATTTTTCATGAAATACTTTCTGACCCTACATAAACAGCAATGCACCTACTTCGTTCAAGGCCCAGAAAAGTAGTAAGGACATCATTAAAATAGTCCATGTGACATTAGTGGTTCAACCTTAATTTTACACAGCCACAATACTTTTTTTATAAAAAAAAAAAAAAAAAACTTTATTCATTCCGTGTCAGTCTTTGACGGACATTTACAAGAGTACCACAGCATAATCGTTGTGTTGCTGTCTATGCAGGGTCAGAAAGATCTCAGATTTAATCAAATATATCTTCATTTGTGTTCTGAAGATGAATGAAGGTCTTACAGGTTTAGTACAACATAAGGGTGAGGAATTAATGGCAGAATTAAATTTTTGGGTGAACTTTGCCTTCAACACCTTCATTATAGTACATACTATCAGGTACTTGTTGAAAAATGAAGTGATACATGTCACTGCCTATTCCACTGAAGCACACATATGATCTCTAGTCTCACCTCACTGTTAAAAGACTCTCCCAGGGACACATTGTCACTAAACAGGAAGCTGTCATCATTTAAAGAGGAAGCTCCAGGGAAGGGCTTTGCATTCTCCAGAGGAGACGGTGTGCTTGGCATGCTGCCCGGAGTCTGACTGCCGCTGTCCCCGTGATCAAACAGATGCAGCTGGGACAGGTCCAAACTCAAGACCCCTGCTTTTCCGCCCCACGCTTTGGGTGTCGGCGCGTCCCCTGGTGTTTCGGAGAGAGACATCAGCTCTCCGTTGTCCAGGCTGTCTATGGACCTGCTGTCTGAGGCACTGTCTCGCTCTTCGTTCAGCCTCCCCACACTGTCTCCCAGAGCTCTGCGCTCCAGAGGAGGCTCCAGGCGGTTTCCTCCACTGCTGCGGCTCAGCTCGAAACTCCCAAGGCTGGCTGCGTCACCACGGCCCGAACCGGAACCTCCGTCGCTCCCGGGGCTCCGGACAAACAAACTCATTAGAGTGCCCTGCCAACACAACTGCTTGGAGATCTGCAGCGCTGCATCCTGCTGAGACTGCAACAGCACATACAGCTGCAGGAAATAAGAGAAAGATATATGTGACCCTGGACCACAAAACCAATAAGCAAAAAAAAAAAAAGCCAACAATGCATTACATGAGTTAAAATTATTGATTTTTCTTTTATGCCAAAAATAAACAGGACATTATGTAACGATCATGTTCCATGAAGATATTTTGTAAATTTCCTACCGTAAATATATTAAAACTTAATTTTTGATTAGTAATATGCATTGCTAAGAACTTCATTTGGACAACTTTAAAGGCGATTTTCTCAATATTTAGATTTTTTTTTTTTGCACCCTCAGATTTTCAAATAGTTGTATCTCAGCCAAATATTGTCCCATTTCAGTTTAATTTCAAGAAATTGACCCTTATGACTGGTTTTGTGGTCCAGGGTCACATATACGTTGAAAATATTACAAGACATCATTACAAGTATTTCTCTGTTACTTTATTTAATTTGGTGTAAAGTTAGGCTTTTGCAAATGCTATTTTATTTTAGGGAAAGGAAAATTAAATACAATTTTTGTAATGTCTTTACACAAAGCAATAATTTGGCTTTATAAGTCTGATAATATATACTGTAGCTTGTGCATCATATTTGGATTTTGTGTGTTTTATCCTTTTATATGGAAAAGCAGTTATTTTGAAAAAAGAAACAGTTTTAAAGTGACATTAGTTTCTTTCCAAGCTATTTCTTAAAAAAAAATGTTTTAGCAAGTGTTGTGCTTTTGTTAACACTTAAAACTGTGGTGTATTAAAGTTGTAAATGCTCTCACCCTCTTGCATACAGTCAGGCGAACGCTGGGTCCAGCTTTATGGGTCAGTAGAACCACAGCCATCAGATCTTTATAGTTTACCACAATATCTAGAGGACAAAGAGGGTCAAAAAGGAGAGTTTATGGAAAAATACTTCACATCATAAATTCAGTGTGGCCTTTATTAATGAATAGTGGGTTATGCAAAGGTTTATGCAAAACTATAACTAAAACTTAAACCAAAAAACAAATTTTGTTACTTGAAAAAAATAAATAAATTATATATATTATTTATTTATTTTATTTTATTTTTTATTACACAAACAAACTCATATGGTTTTCATCATTTTTCATCAGACTGACCAGTAGACAGCACTTGGTGAAGGAGGCACTTGATGAGGGTTGAAGTGAGATGCAGATCCGAGAACAGCAGACTGAGGCCAGAGTATCCCACATCTCTCAAGCGTAACCTCTGTTTGCTCTTCTCATACACACGATCGCACTTCAGCATCCGCTCAAACATCTGCAGATACACACAACAACATATATATTAATAACACATGCATTTGACATCACAATCAAATAGCAAAAATGTTATAATGCATTACATAAAGCAAACTTATAGTTGATGAGTTTTTAAATAAGAATATATATTAAAATATTAGTGACTAATGTATGATGTATTAATGTATTATATATAGTTAAGCATTTTACCATAATCGGTTATCGGTTTTGTAATATCGGATTCACCTATATTCAATATCGGATAAAACCCCAAGTGATTTTTAACAAGATTCACTTGTTTAAAACATCCTAAATTATATTAACATTTACTATATAGCCATTATTTCGCTAATACACATATAAATAAATACGACTCTATGGAAATTAATTATTTATTATCTCCGTGAGCGATCGCAGTTTGAGTATAGTTCTGTGTAAATGCATAGATAAACAGCGCTTTGTCAGAATCTAGAACAAAAACATTAGTAATTTTAATATAACATACCAGTTGTGAAATGCAATAAAATACAATGTTTTGTTTGATTATATTCCAATATATTATTCAGTGAATTATTCTTCACTCATTATATTAAAAGGCTTATAAACCTACTAACTGTAGCTGATATAAAGTTGATATGACTCCTGTTCTTTATTTATTTTCTCCATTTGAAAACATTAGACATTCTACATTTATTTTGCTTGCTAATGTTGCAGCTGATGCTTTTTATAAATATTTTTTTATTGTTGTAAAATGAAGATTAAATTTAACACGAAAGACTAATTTTTAACACTTTTTAAGATGACTGGAAGGAGGAAAAAATCTAAGTGAAATATGGACTTAACAGTAAATAAATATCGGTTCTGCATATCGGTTATCGAGCACATAAACATGCTAATAATCGGTATCGGTTAAAAAAAAAAAAAAATCAATATCGGCCGATCACTAGTTTTGACTTTTTTAAACTATTAGAATGAATAATACATAATTATTGATGCATGATCTGTTAAGCTTATTATGCAGCTACAATTTTACATTTACTGCAATGCAGTTGCTAAGGTGTCCAAACAGCTGATAACAACATTACAATACTTGTTTTGGCTTGTAAACAGTGCTTGATCTATGCATATTTCTCTCCTGATTCTGACAAGATTACTTTATCACTGAAGAAAGCAATTTTATGAATAGAGGACACAGAGTTTAACTGGTTTGAAGTTAAAAAGTTTTCCCTTCGCAAGATGTTAATTGACGGACTAGAGTGGTGTGGATTACTTGTGGTTTATTGTGATGTTTTTATCAGCTGTTTGGACTCTCATTATGATGGCACCCATTGACTGCAGAGGCTCCATTAGTGAACAAGTGATGAAATGCTACATTTCTTTAGTCTAAACTAATTCTTTAAGTTAGTTTTAGCATTTTCAAATCTCTAACTGATGAAAGATGCTTTAGAGAAGCTACGTCCAAAATGAGTATGAAGAGCACCTTGAAGACGAGCTCTCGGAGACGGTCTGAGTGTTTGTTGTTGAGCAGCAAGGCGTAGCAGGAGTCGGCCGCTCCCGGTTCAAACAGCAGCAGGAAGAGCTGGTCCCGCGCCGCGCTGGTCTGCAGTAGAGTCAGCAGCAGCTCCAAGATCCCGCACAGCTACAACAGCACAGTCACCGATTTCAATTTCATGTTTAGTTAATGTTTATTGCTTATAAGTGATAAGAGCAGGAGAAATCGGAAGAGACAGTGATTAAATGAATTGGCAGGGCAGTAAATCCAGTTTGCGGTTAAGCACATTGAGGTTCAGGAATAATTAAAATGGGGAAAGACAGAGGATGCTTGCTCTACTGATTAGAAAGGGCAAATCAATAACAATAAAAGAGAGTGCTTCTTTCCTGGACACACACACACACACACACACACACACACACACACTCAGACAAAGAGTTAGACATTACCTTATCACCATCAGGAATGTGCAAATGTACATGTTCAGAAAAAACTTTTCAAAAGCTTTTTTAAACGTTTTGAAATGTGATTTAAATGCAGAATTATAATTATAAAATGATAGTTGTAATTTGTTATATTATAATAAAATTAGGGCTGTCAAATGATTAATCATGATTAATCACATCCAAAATAAAAGTTCATGTTTACATACTAAATGTGTGTTTTCTGTGTTTATTTATTATGTATATATAAATACACCCACATACATGTATATTCAAGAATTTTTTTTAGATTTATATAGAAAATATTTATAATTCTATATATAGTCTAAATTAAATAGAAGTATAACTATTCATTCATATAAATATTTTTTTAAAATCTATACATGTATGTGTGTGCATTTATATATACATATTAAATATACACAGTAAACACACATTTAGTGTGTAAACCTAAATTTTTATTTCGGATGTGATTAATCGTGATTAATCATTTGACAGCCCTGAATAAAATAACTAAAAGTTAATTATAACAATCTTAATAATTGTTTTAACAATATTTTTATTTTATTAAATATTAAAGCTAAATCAAATGCTCAAGAAATACAAAAATCGATAAACCAACTAATCAAAATACTGAAAAACAATTTAGAATTGTTTTAAAATTTAGTCTTGTAACTTAATTTAATGCACACTTTGATAATAATGTTTCTTGAGCAGCAAAACAGCATATTAGAATGATTTGTGAAGTATCATGTGACACTGAAGACAGGAGTAATGATGCTGAAAATTCAGCTTTGTGTCACAGGAATTAATTCCATTTTAAAATATATTCAAACAGAAAGCTGTAATTTAAAACTGCAATAATATTTCACAATATTACTGCTTTAACTGTATTTTTTAATCAAAATATGCAGCCTTGGTAAGCAGAAGAGGCTTTTTTTTTTTTTTTTTTTAAACAATTTTTTTACCAACCCCAAACTGTATGATTTGTGACACACTAATCCTATAGGAATCCTATATAGGAAACTGAATCTACCGACATCCTCTTCTCACCTGTTCCTCATCTCCAATGGCAGCGATGTATCCCAGAATGCTCTGGATCTCCTCGTGGGTGGTTCCTTTGCTGATGTAATACTTCAGAAGGCCACAGAGAGAAGCTCTGATTGTCTTAATGTCATCCTCACTCAGATCTGCATCTTTAGTTCCAGAACTAGAAAGGAAAGAGAGAACGGATGACTTGATGGAGAGAGAAAGAGCCCTGAGGTGATAGAATAACAGAGAGTGGTACCACAGAGGAGTGAAGGATTGTGGGAGATGTAGTCTTACCCATAGTAAAGGCGAATTGTGTCCAACAGGAACTGCACTCCATATTTCTTCCTGAACTGCTTCCTGCTGTCTTTGATGACGGTGGACATGTACTGGATGTGACCTTCAACATCACAAACACATTAAGATCATCAGATTATGGGTAGTTCAGTTTTTAATGGGAATTAATGATTTTAAACTAGAATATATAATATAATCATGGTTTTGGAGGACTAGGAGTGACACTTTTAAATAAAATAATTTATTTAAGTTATCAATTATAATTTATTTGAATAATCAATAAAATAATTCAATTAAAAAGACATAACTTTTACTTAATTCATGTTTTAAAATGCAGTTAAATACAATTATTAAACTATACATTAAAGAAATATTTAAAAAATACATTTTAAAAATAAAAAAAATACATAGGTACACTACAAAGAATTTAAAAATTTAAAATTTAAAATTCAGAATTTAAACATTTAAAATTAAAAATTCAGCTTCAAAAATCACAGGAATAAATTACAATTTAAAATATATTCAAGTAGAAAATAGTTATTTCAAATAGTAAAAAATATTTCATAATTTTGCTGTTTTTGCTTTACCTTGGATCAAATAAATGCAGGCTTGGTGAGCAGAAGACACTTCTTTAAAAAACACTGAAAATCTTACTATTCAAAAACTTTTGATTAGTAGTGTACATAGAAACACTGTGTAAAACTTTACACTGCTTTAAATCATAGCTTAAAAGTAAATTAAATTTATAAATATGTTACTAAGCAAATTTTGAACTCCATTTAAAAATGTGCTTTTTTAATCCATTTGTTAAAAATTAAATTAAATTAAATTAAATTAAATTAAATTAAATTAAATTAAATTAAAAATTAAATTAAAGGTGCAATAGGAGATCTTGCTATCGGGATGTGAAAAGACTATCAACCAGCATAACAAAAAATGTTTCTGAAGACAATCACCAATTGCAAATTAAATTAAATGGTTTAAATCTGTTTATTACAAAAGCATGCATGAACAAAACAGTTTGCTTGTTTAAACACACAAATAAAAACGCGTGCACAGACTAACCGATGCGCAGTGGGAAATCTCCTTGGTTCCAGATGCTGAAGTTGAAGAGCAGGTGTGTGTGAAGCTGCTGCAGGAGCTGCGAGTTCTTCTCATATGTCATCTGCTCAATCAACAGCTGAGCCGCCACCAGCACGCTCACGTCCACCAGAAACGCCGGCAGCTGCACACAGAAATTGACAGCAAATGAAGACATACAGAGAAAAAGATGGAGAAACCAAAGGAAAGAGAATTATGGGTACCTTCTGCAGCAGAGCTCCTAATGTGGCCACAGCGTGAGAGTGCAGAAGAGTTTCCTGGTTGATGGGATGCCTCTGTAGGAAATGCTTGATCACCAGCAAAAATGTCGCAACTAGATTCTTCTCCAGTCTTGCCTCTGAATCATAAATGATCACAAACATCATATCACGACATTATCAAGGCATAATAATCATAAATACAGAAAAGAGGCAGGCGGTGTGACCCTGGACCACAAAACCAGTTATAAGGGTCAATTTTTTGAAACTGAGATTTGTACATCCAAAAGCTGAGTAAATAAGCCTTCCATTGATGTATGGTTTGTTATGATTGGACAATATTTTACTATTTTAAAATCTGGAACCTGAGGGTGCAAAAAAACCTAAATGTTGTGAAAATCACTTTTAAATCTGTCCAAATGAAGTTCTTAGCAATGCATATTACTAATCAAAAATCAAGTTTTGATATATTTACCTATACCATGTATTTTTGGCTATTGCTACAAATATACCCGTGCTACTTAAGACTAGTTTTGTAGTCCAGGGTCACATATTACTTATTCACATTTTAAATTAGCTATTCATTTTACATTTTGATTGATAATATTAATTTTAGTCTAAATTTTTGTAATTTTGTGCGCTTTTGTTAACATATTTGCTATATTTCTACTTTACTTTATATTTATCTCAGTTCTACTAATGTTAGTACTTTATATAGTTAGATATTTTATTTTAGTTTATTTAATATTTACATTTTAGCTTTATTTCTATTAATGAAAACAATTTTTAACATTTTTAGTCATAAATGTAATCATAAATACAGAATACAGAAAAGGAGCAAGCAATGAGATCCTTGAGATGCAAAATCGTTTTATATTTTGACTTATTTTAATTTTAATGATTTTGTTATGTGCTTTTGTCATTTTAAATATTTTTTCCATTTTATATATTTTTTTAGTAACCTAAAACTTCAAGTAATTAAATGTATATTTATAAATGTTTGATTTCGAACAATGACTCTATTTAATAGTCTTACTTAACCATTTTTAAGAGTTTTAGTGATAAATTCAATCATAAATACAGAAAAGGAGCAAGCAGTGAAATGCTTGAGATGCATATATTTCCATATCACTTTAATTTTAGTCCGTTTTAGTAACCTAAGTAATTAAATGTACATCATGTTTCCAATTCTGATCCTCTCATTTCTATTTAAGTTAACGTTTTTAATCTAATATTTCCATTTTATTTCAGTTATATTTCTAACGATGGTTTTTAATAGTCTTAGATATAACACTGGCTAATAAAGAGTGTGTGCTCACCTGACGCTCTGTTTGAGGGCAGAATGACCCAGTCTCCATCAGCGGGCGTGGCTGAGTCAGGGGTGATGAACTCTGACCCAGAGGGGTCAACGTGTTGTAAATCAGGGGTTAACAACGTCAACTGTTCCAAAACTGGGAGCAACACAGGAAGCCCTCCAACACAGTTGATCATGTCCTACAAAAGATGAGAGAGTATGTCAGCAGGTGTTTAGGAGAAGCAGAATTACAGAAAACGCATTTTGACAGATGTATCAAATGTATCAAAGATGAAAAACAGAAAAACCAAAGGAAGGGAAACAGCATACATACTTTGATATCCCAGTTGACCACTTTATTGCCTGTCAGACGACCATGCAGCAGATTTGGGGACAAATCCAGACAAATTGGGTTCCTACATGCCTGTATATGCAAAAAGAGGATTACTGATTAATGAGTAATTAACATTTATGATGTTTTAGAGCAAATACATACAGTTGAGGTCAACCTTTTACGTACACCTTGCAGAATCTGAAAAATGTCAATTTTCACCAAAATAAGAGGGATCATACAAAATTGTTATTTTTTTAGTACTGACCTGAATAAGATGTTTCACCTGACAACACTGACATATAGTCCTCAAGAAAAAATAATAGTTGAATTTATTAAAATGACCCTATTCAAAAGTTGATTCTTAATACTGTGTTACCGTGTTACTGTTACCTGAACGATCCTCAGCTATTTTTTTTTTTTGTTTGTTTAGTTATAGTTGTTCATGACTCCCTTGTTTGTCCTGAACAGTTAAACTGCCTGCTGTTCTTCAGAAACATCCTTCAGGTCCCACAAATTCTGTGGTTTCTCAGCATTTTAGTGTATTTGAACCCATTCCAACAATGACTGTGATTTTGAAATGCATCTTTTCACCCTGAGGACAACTGAGGGACTTATAGTCAACTACTACAGAAGATTCAAATGCTCACTGATGCTCTAGAAGGAAACACGATGCATTAAGAGTCGTGGGTTAAAACTTTTAGAATTTGAAGATCAGAGTATATTGAACTTATTTTGTATTCTGGGAAACATGAAAGTATCTTCTGCAGCTTCTGAAGGGCAATACTAACTAAAATAAAAAAATTATATTTAGGCAAAGAACATAAGAAATGTACACATCTTCTGTTCAAAAGTTTTTAACTCCCGGCTCTTAATGCATCATGTTTCCTTCTGAAGCATCAGTGAGTGTTTGAACCTTTGAACCTCAGTTGTCCTCAGTGTGAAAAGATGGATTTCAAAATCATAGTCTTGTTGAAAAGGGTTCAAAAAGGCAAAAAATGCTGAAAAACCAAAGAATTTGTGGGAGCTGAAGATTTTTCTGAAAAACAGCGGGCAGTTTAACTGTTCAGGACAAACCAGGGACTCATGAACAACTATCACCAAATAAAAAAAATGATAAAGAATCAAGTGCAAGTAAACTTTTGAACAGGATAATTTTTGTAAATTCAAATATTATTTTCTTTTGTGGACTATATGTAAACATCTTTTATGTGAAATATCTTATTCAGGTCAGTACTAAATAAAAAATAACACACATTTTGTATGATCCCTCTTATTTGCTAAAATAATTAACATTTTGCAGATTCCGCAAGGTGTATGTAAACTTTTGACTTCAACTGTACAGTATATTATTAATGTGTATCATTTCTATAAAGCTCAGTTCTAGTAGGCATTGACCTATATAAACCCCTCACCTTTGGAGAATAGTGTAGCAGAAGTTTGGGCGCCAGGTCTCCGAGTTCAGCCTCTTGACTTTTAAAGGGAGAAATACAGTTTGGTCCTGCGCTACAGAGGGCTTTGAAGTGACTGGTTTGGAGGGGCTCGTGGAAGACCATGACACTTCCCAGCTGCCCTTGCAGAGAGGTGGGACTGCCCCACTCGCTGTCCTGAGTCCCGGCGGAAATCAGTTTGGTGACTGACTCGGGTTTGGTCCCTAACAGGCCGCCCCAACCCGGGAGGATAGCGCCAAATGACGAGCGGCCGGAGGGATTGCCTCCAGAAAATGGAGGATCTGGGATCTGAGAGGGAGGAGGCGTCGTGGTGCGGTGACCCGCTGAACCGATGCAGCATGAAGTAAAGGCCTGAGAGAGAGAAATACAAACAATAAAAGACTTGACCGAAATTACACAGGGAGGTTTTTAGGTGGGTTTTCAGTCTCTCACCTCAGTCATGGTTGGGTATTTCAAAGGTGCTGAGAGTTTCTGCTGTCCATCCACAAAGATGTAGACCAGACTCTGGCCAAATGGCCTCTTCCCCGGCACATGAACGACACCAATACTGTGCTGAAGGTCAAATACAAACCACACATTAATTGTGACACTGGACCACAAAAGCATATTGTCTTATGTAGCAGGTGTGTTTGTAACAAAAGCCTAAAATACATTGTAAGGGAAAAAATGATCGATTATCGATCAATATTAAGTAAAGTTTATGTTCCATGACGATATTTTGTAAATTTCCTACCTTAAATATACCAAAACTTAATTTTTAATTAGTAATATGCATTGCTAAGAACTTCATTTGAACAACTTTACAGGCAATTTTCTCAGTATTTAGATTTTCAGCCAAATATTTTCCTATCCTAAAAAAACATGCATCGATGAAAAGCTTTCAGATGTTGTATAAATCTCACATTTAAAAAAATGACCCTTATGACTGGTTTTGTAGCCTGGAAAAAATCCAGACCCTAATCTATTAAGATTAAGGGTCTGGCATCGAGCAATGAAAAGGGCCTAATTCGAGGAGCGGCACCAAGCATGCATTTGAAACTCTCACTGCACGCAATTGGATAACGCCACGACCAATCACAACAATACACGGAGCGGAGCTAACTGATAGATTAAACTCTTGCCGTATCCAGTCGGCAAAACAGCAAAAACGTCCTTCTTGGCCTGGTTTTGTGCTCCAGGGTCACAATTCATCCATGTTTTATAATTACAATTACAAGTACAAACACTTCTTTGGTCATTGGACTCACCCAGAGCGAATCACAGAAGCAGTAGTCAGGCAGCATGACGGTGACGTATTCTTTCTTAGTGCAGACTGCTACCACAAGCACTCCGGCCGAGCTAATAAAGGCCTCGAACCCGGTGCCGCCCGGGGTGAAAAAACTAGACAAAAACACACAAAGTAGAAGTTTCTATAAATCAGTCTTCATGGCTATCATAGTAAAAATAAATTACAGTCTAACTAAAATTTATTCAGACACCTTCAACATTTCTTACATTGTCACAGTTTATTCTGTATAGTTTAGTAAATGGTAATAAATATGACAAGAACTCAGAAAAGTATGTAATGGATTACAATCAACCAAAAACTCAATATTCACACAACTATCAATACTTTGTTGGTCAATTCAATTGCAATTCAAGAAAAAACACTTAAGCAAAACATGGGCAGGTCAAAGTTTTCTGAATAAGTTTTGGTCACAAACACTGGAGACACCAAATTATAAACTGATTCCCAACATAACTAACTAAAAGCATAAAAAAAATAACATCAAGAAGCTAAAAAAAATCACTGACAATACACAAACAGACGAATAAATAAAAAATAGTGCACACAAGACACAGGAACTTGTGGTTTTAAATACTCACCTCCTTTTTTTAACAGTGTGTTATAGTTATTGTTTAATATAATACAAAATATTAATTTTTTACTAAATATTTGCATTAACTATAGAATTTGTACTTAATATTAATTATTATTATTTAAAAAATACAAACACATTTCTTGGTGTAAAACCACTACTATTCAATAGTTTGAGGTTAGACAGATTATAGTTATATTCAGCAAGGATGCATTAAATTGATCAAAAATTGCAGTAAATGCATTTTCAATGTTTCACAATTTAGTTTGAACTTTCTATTAAATAAACAATAAAAAAATGCATTAAGAGTTCCACAAAAATAGTAATAGTTCCACAAAAAATAATTCTCGAGCAGCAGCTCAGCATATTAGAATGATTTCTGAAGGATCATGTGACACCGAAGACTGGAGTAATGATGGTGAAAATTCAGCTTTGCATCACAGAAATAAATTACATTTTAAAATATTTTCAAATAGAAAACCATTATTTTAAATTGTAATAATATTTCACAATTTTACTGTTTTTACTGCATTTTTTATTAAATAAATGCAGCCTTTGGTGAGCATATGGAGACTTATTCTAAGAACATCAAAAAAAATCTTCCTGAACCCAAACTTTGCAACAGTAAATTATAATTTTTTTTAAAAAAAAGATGAAAAACTGACTAATCTCTTATTTCCATTCTCACCTATACAGCTGTTTCCTCTTCTCTCCTTTACTGGGCGGGCCTAGCTGATCTTGGTCCAATGACAGCCAAGCAAAGAAGCTGAAGGCGGAGCCTGGCCAACGAAGGATAGTTGGCACTGCGATGCCAGCCATGGGCGGTGACAGATCGAAGTACTGCATGGCGCTCTCCAGACCCTGTTTGCGCACCATCCCCAGGAGTGCCCGCAGCACGGGTCCCACATACGGGTGAGCGCGGCCCGGCTCGTCCTGACGCAGGAGTCTCAGCAAAAGCTGGAGCTCAGAGGAACTCAGCGACTGACTGCCTAATGATCCCAACAGGCCCACCAGACTCTCGGCACAGGCCCGGTGGAGCCGGTCGTGTCTCTCCAGAGCCGACAGCACGCTGACCGTCATGGAAGAGTTGACGCAGGTGGCTCGCGTCCGCCGGTTCAGACCGCAGATGCGCCGGAGCCAGTCGGCAGTGAAGATCTGCAGCTCGGCAGAGTCCAGCTCTGGAAGCCACTGGATCAGGAGCAGGAGTGGGTCCACATTACTGATGCCCAGGAGACCCACAGATGAATGTTCACCCTCAACAGCCTGCAGGAATACAGCGATGAAAAGAGAGAAAGTGAGACGGCTATGCTTCAAATGTACTGAGCATTTAACCCCGTTTCAGCACTAGTTAGTTCTCACCAGTTTTAAAAAACGCTGCACAAACACAATGTCGATTTCAAACCCAATTTGTGACCATGGACCACTAAACCAGTCATAAGGTAAAATTTTACAAAACTGAGCTTTATACATCATATGAAAGGTCAATAAATAAGCTTTCTATTGCTGTATGGTTTGTTGGGATAGGACAATATTTAGCCGAGATAGATCTATTTGAAAATCTGGAATCTGAGGGTGCAAAAAAATCAAAATACTGAGAAAATCACCTTTAAAGTTGACCAAATTAAGTTCTTAACAATGCATATTACTAATCAACAATTACATTTTGATATATTTATAGTAGGAATTTTACAAAAAATCTTCATGGAACATGATCTTTATTTAATTTCCTAATGATTTTTGGCATAAAAGAAAAATCAATAATTTTGACCCATACTATGTATTTTTGGCTATTGCTACAAATACACCCCAGCGATTTAAGACTGGTTTTGTGGTCCAGGGTCACATTTGTGAGGCTTTTACAAGGCTTCAGTGAATATAAGCAATCAACATTTAAAAGAGATTTTATTGAAAGGTATTGATATCAAAAGATAAAAAAAAAGTAATAACACTTTTTTTTTAGATCTTTGATTATACTGCCCTGCAACTTCTCAATGTAAGTACTTCTGGAATAACCATCAGCTGGAAATTAATTTGGATCTATAATAATAAATTCTGTGTCACAAACAAAGTTAGTGAAATTTGCTTTAAAATCATACATATAATTAGGGCTGCTCGATTATGGCAAAAATCCTAATATTGTAATCACGATTATTTAATACCATCATGACTGGGTCCAAAACTTTATATTACTGATTAATTTGAAGATAGCAATACAACATAAAAAATATACAAATGAAAAAAACTGAACATGACTGAATCAACATTAAACTGACAAAAAAAAAATAATGACACTGTAGCCTTTTTTGAGTGGAATTTGAAGTTGTCTCATATTTGGTAAATGTTGCATCATGTGATTCTGTTAATGTTTTTTTACTTTGAAGCTTCTTTGACACACTGTAATAAAATGAAAGGTGACCTGACTTTATGAGAAACAAAGGGGCAGATAACATCATGTGACTGACACATGGAAAATGGGAAGTGTTCATCTCACCATATTCATGAGCTCCTTCAGCAGGTGTCTGGACGGTTGACCCAGTGACACCAACACCTCATACAGGTGAATGTAGCCAATCCGCTCCTTAAACACTTCCTGAAAGGGAATGAGGTTACATTATATACTATTTTAGAAGTTTAAATTATTCACTAAATAGTTTAAATGGACTAGTTCAACTATCCCTAGTGAACATGTGCTAAAAGAATTTGCATTAAAACATTAGAACATGTAAAGAAAATTATTTTTCGAAGTTGCAAATAAAGCTAAAATTATTGGAGCATGTTTTTCAAGAACTTTTAAGACTTTATACTTCAAAATGTTACATTTAATTTAAAAAAATCATTTGTAAAAATTTGCTAACAATTCCTGAGTGAAAATTCAAAAGTGTCATATCATTTCTGTCATAATTTAGAACCAATCCAAAATAATCCTAATAGGATCAAATAAGAATCAAAATTCTACTGAATTCCTATTGGTTGTTAATCTTCTTGGTCTAATCTATCCCAGAAAAAAAGAGAAGAAAAAAAAAAAACACACATATACATACATACACACACACACACACACACATACACACTGTACAGACCAAAAGTTTGAACACACCTTCTCATTCATTTGAACGAGAAGGTGTGTCCAAACTTTTTTTCTTTTTATTAAAGTTTTTACTCTACATTTGTGCAGTTTTCAGTGGGTTAGTGATATTTTTGAATATATATAAATTAATAAATAATTTTTTTTTAAATGGGTTTTTATACAAAAACTGCTTTTTTTATGTAAAATTCACTTTATAAAAGACCCACATTTCTAACCTTAATTCATGGGGATAACATGGATAATTTCACATGGTTTAGTGTAAGATTTTTGCCCATCTTTTGGAAAATCCAGTTTTAAAAGTAAAAGAAACAACTACAAATAACTTTTGTAACTTTGGCTGCAGAGCTCCACTATTTGCTATTTGACCACCTGAAAGATATTTTTTCACAAGTTTTTTCAGTTGAATTCAAATCTACAGTACAGACCAAAAGTTTGGACACACCTGATGAGAAGGTGTGTCCAAACTTTTGGTCTGTACTGTATGTATGTATGTATGTATGTATGTATGTATGTATGTATGTATGTATATATGTATATATGTATATGTATATGTATATGTATATATATATATGTATATGTATA